>NC_059385.1:877500-1075000 GCF_019703515.2 Myxocyprinus asiaticus | reverse complement strand
TGACCATCCTAGCCATGCTGTTCACCAGCAAAACTTGATTGTAATTCAAGATATTGAAGCTGGCAGACCAAGGAAGCCTTGCTAGTTGAGCTAGCTAAGATGCCTGATGGGAAAACCAACATTAATAAAAACAAAACAAAAAAGTATCCAGCAATGCAGCTCTTATTGGCAGGGTTACGGCATGCTCCAGGGACACTCGAGATGTGCACAAATAGACCCTCTGTAGGACAATCATGGCGGGGGGGGGATGTGTGGGACAGACACTTGTGACTCAATATTAATTTTCTGAATCCTCTTAGGTCATATTTTTTGTCAAAAAAAAAAACAACCTCTTTTTAACTCAGCGGGACATGACAGAATCGAGGCACAGATTGGAATAATGAAAAGACGGGAAGGCAGAGAGACACCGGAAAGTAAGTCAAGAAGAGAGACAAGACGTCTCCAGAAGAGAGCAGATGAAAGACGTGGTGCTGCCACCGACTCTGATGAGTTATTTAGACATCACATGCGGCTCGAGTTCATGTAGACTTCTGAAGGCTTCCATGTTTTGCTGTATGGAGGAACCGTTCGGCGCCTCAGGTTTCGATTCACTCACTCGTTTTCCAAGGCTGCTCGGAAACTATCGTAAATTTGCAATTCCCTATTGATAATCAGCCCTGCCGAGAACATTTCTCAATATTGGATCAAAGGGCCCTCTCTCCTCCGCTCTCACCACTGTTTCCACAACGTTTCTGATCATAAATTATGCCTCCATAACGACCAGGATTTCCATATTATGTTAATAGCACCGTGAGGCCCCTTCAATTTCAATAAATATAGCTGTTAAGAAATTAATATGATTACAGAGGCATCTGGTTATGCTTTAACTGATGCATGGCAGAAAAACGGCTTGTTTTTCATAATGCTTATTTTCATATCGCATGATGATCTGCTCTGTTGCTCGCTCGTGCCGTACAAAGCCGGAGGCTTCATCAGCGTGCTGTCACTCAAATGCACCGTCATATCACTTCAGAACACGGCTTATGCTGCAACCTACACATGACGAACTCTCAGAAAATTATTACTGACATCTGAAGAACGAAAAGCCATTTTGGAGGCCTCACACACACAGTGCTCTGATGTGATACACCAAACTATTTATTCAACATCAAAATGCATTCCCCCTGAAGAAAAAAAAAATTGATCTAATGAACTCCTACAGATTAAGCGTTTTACTTTTGGATTCACAGACCAAAAAGTACCATTGTAATACCATGTTTCTGAACATGTACCATACATGGTGGGGTATGACGGGGGGGCATTGCCCCCCTAGATTTGTCTTGAGCCCCTGAGAAACTCCCGGTCCAATGACAATGAAGAGAGAACCATTTGCCCACCCTAAAGATCTTCGTACCAGCCCTGGTACCATAGCAGAACCATTGGACTACTTTGCGAATACTATGTAAATACCATGGTACGTGAATACCTGAATCATTCAATAACATGGTATGCATCAAAATACCATGGTTTTACCACCACTGTACCATGGTACCACAACTGAACATGGTAATCATCCTGTACCACAGTATTACTATCTGATACCATCACTTTACCATCATGCCACTACATAAGGTAATCATTCAGTACCATGGTATAAACACAAAGTATCAGTGTATCGCCATCTGATACCATCATGTTACGTGGTACTGCCACTGGATATGGTAGTCATGCAGTACCATTATATACTTACCATAGTATTACCATCTCATACCATAACTTTACTGTAGTACCACCACAGTAGCCTACATCACACATCGACTGCTGTAGTGCGTGTTTGAATCTCTCCTGCAGATATTGAAATCTCTGGACATATAAACAGCAACATTAGTGGCGTGTGAGCGAACAGACACCTCATTGAGCATGCCCACCTGTGCCACATGCACAGTTGTGTGTCCGTCCTCAGGCGAATCTGCTTAATGTCTTCTCTCTCTTCAGAGGAACATCAGACGGTTGGGCACTTAACCCAGCCAGCGTGTAGGACTCAAACCCCATCCTAACAACCGAACGTGCATTTGTGCTCTGAAAATGAATGATTCATGAGATAAATGGCAGGCAGTAACAAACAGAATCTTCTGCCATTTTCAACCCATATCCCCCCCACCAGAGTGCAGATTTCCTTATTTACAGTAATCAGAGGTGTAAGGGCTCTACGGTACTGAGATATTTCAGAATCAGGGCTGTAATAAGGCACAGGGTGTATGTGAGCCTATAGGGACCTGGTTCTCTGCTAGATGTTCTTTGGACTCTTTCTCTCAGCTACCAATCACCAGAGACAGCGTACAATTACTTCACAGATGGGACATTTAAAGAATTACAAACCCCGCCCTACACAACCACAAGAACAGCACAGAAAAGCAAAACAGCGCTAGTGCTTTTCTTAGATTATGTTACTGACTCGGGTCTCTGTTTCCATTTCTTTTTTTAAACGCAAATGTAACAATGCACTTGCATTGGAAGTCTTTAGAGCCAGCGTTCTAGATGACAAGAAAGCAGGAATGTGAAGCTTGTATTTTTGTAAAAGCATGTGCATGAATTAGTCCTAAAATTTTTATTTGATCTAAATGGTCTTAAAAATGGACATAATTCGTGGCATAATACTGATAACCACAAAAATGTATTTTGACTCGTCTCTCCTTTTCTTGAGGTTACAGTGAGGTACTTACAATGGAAGTCAATGGGATCATTTTTTTGAATGTTAAAATACTCACTTTTTCAAAATAGTCACAAGATGTAAACAATATGCATGTAAACAATTTTAGTGTATTAAAATCACTGTCAAAAAAACCCTAAAATAACAAAAAATTACAATTTAAACATCTTTACAGTTCAAATAAAACACAAGTTTTAACATAAGAATTAATGTAAGGGCTTTTATAAAATTATAAGAGTCACATTTCTGACTTTAAACCCTCCAAAAATTGGCCCCATTGACTTCCATTGTAAGTGACACACTGGAACACACATTTGTGATTTTTTTTATCAAAACGTTTTTGTGGTAAATCAACATTATGACACAAATGCTGTCGACTGAGCTTAATTTATGTTGAACCCAGAGTATTCCTTTAAACAATGAGGACAATCAGAGTTACCGTTTATGAAAATACAAAAAGGCGGAAATCTCTCCCGTGTCTAACGCTTGACTACGAACAATCAAGCGATTCAACAACTTTTATGCCAGAGATTAATTTCTCTAAAATTGTAATGAAATAACGAGTTTAAATGGATTACGACATCCAGTCTGTCACTGGAAAAAGATTTACTAGTCTGAATTATAACAAATTTGACACTCGAGAAAGAGAAAGGGTGCATGCATGGATTGTCCTGCAGGTATGAAATATTAATGGCCAATATTAGCCATCTTTGTCACTTCAATGACAGCTGAGGCTTCTGAAGGTGCTAATGGAACTGGACTGGAGGTGACACGTGAAGGGGGTGGGGGGGGGGTATGTCTCGGAGGCAGGGGTCGGGGGGCTTTTAGGGTCTCAAAAGGGCACACGGGACTGCGAATGAAGTGATAGAATCGAGGAATACTGATGACTTCATATAACGTGACAACAGCACCCTACCAGCGGCGGTCTGCATGTCACAGCAAGGCTGCGGTCGACGCCCTGCAGCCCCCTGGCTGACACTGACGTGAATGTAAAGTGACCTGCTGGTGTGGAGCGATCGGCCCACCATCACAGCTATGACTCTGCAGGGTGCCACACTCATTGAATGCCACCGCCTGCCCAGTTCACATGAAAAACCACACTTTGGGTGGCGTTTATGATAGGGATGGGCATTTTGGGCATTGTTGCCAATTTGAGTAACCAGCATTCTCTCTTTTTCCACCAAGAAGTCACAATAAACAAATCTCAAAATAAAATTTAAAAAAAAGGTGCCAGTTTGGCGTGTTTGCAAAGGACTGGGTAAAAACAGACTTTTCTGATTAAATTGCAATCTTCATTTTATTGATTCTTAAAATCCCAGGATTGATATTTTACTTTTACTTACTTTTACTTCAGTTTTTGTTGTATTGATTATTATTTCGGTTCATAATTATCAATTGAACTGCACAGTTTGGGCCTGTTGTCAATTTTTAAAATTAATATTTTTGTAATGTACCAAGTTAAAAGCTTCCCTGTATAAAATCAGAATGCAATTATATTTGATGGACATTATAAATTAAAAATACCCAAATGAATCCGAGTGGAATCAAAAGCTTATGAATCTGAATCGAATTAAATCAAGAAATCAGAACCGATACCCAGCCCTACATTTACGTCTAATTGTAACTGGATGATTGGCATGAAATGTTTTAGAAATTGAAAAAAAAAAAAAAAAAAAAAAATGAAATTGTGTGTTCATGATCAAATATTGCTGTCATTTCCAAGTACTAAAGTACTCGTACCAACCCTTGATATACGCAAGAGTTGTCTCTAGTCTCAATGAAAACTAAAAAAAAAAAAACATTTTCGTTAACGGAAATAAAACTAAACAGTCTGAATACTAAAATAAATCAATGACCACAAATTTTAGATTTTGATACACAGTAGATACGTTTGTTGTTAAGTCGTGAGTTTGAATCCAGGGTGTGCTGAGTGACTCCAGCCAGGTCTCCTAAGCAACCAAATTGGCCCGGTTGCTAGGGAGGGTAGAGTCACATGGGGTAACCTCCTCGTGGTCACTATAATGTGGTTCTCGCTCTCGGTGGGGTGCGTGGCGAGTTGTGTGTGGATGCCGCGGAGAATAGCGTGAAGCCTCCACACACGCTACGTCTCCATGGTAACGTGCTCAACAAGTCACGTGATAAGATGCGCAGATTGACGGTCTCAGACGCGGAGGCAACTGAGATTTGTCCTCCGCCACCCGGATTGAGGCGAGTCACTACGCCAACACAACGACTTAGAGCGCATTGGGAATTTGAAAAAAAATAAAAATAAAATAAAAAAAGGTGTCAACTATAACCCTGTATAGTATCGGAGCATCTCGCATACAAATATCTACAACATGGCAAAAAAATATAAATGTCGAAACTGTGGTGAATATCAAATGGGTTGGGTCAGGATAGAAAAGAGAAGGGCTCTGTTCTGATTGGCTGACTTGGCATATCACATGACCAGGTGGCGCGGGGTGTGAGGAGAGGTTGGGCAGCTCCCGGCGGCCTTGCGTTTTAGAGTTCATGTAATCCTGCCGCGTTTAAGTGTTACGCCAAGCGTTCTTTTTCTTTCTCGCCCTTGTATTTTTTCCTCTGGCTTGCTAAAACTCTTTTGCTTTCCTATCATTCCCTTCCTCCCAAACGGTTTCTAATTCATTATTCACTCCTGCACTCGGCTCTGGCCTTTCCACAAGCCCCCCCCCCGTCCCTCTTCCCACAGATCAGAATTCCACACAGGTTCCAAGAGTTCCTTGCACATGAGCAGGTATTTGAAGGGGAATTCTGGGAGCAGAGTGTGAGGGAAGGGGTTGCAGATTTTAAATAAACACACCTTTATCCTTTAATCGCCTTTAAGCCGCATTCCGTTTCATTTCTGAGGTAGCAACGTTCAAATGCAGAAGCTTGACACAATGTAACACGTTAGAGGTAATTACAACTTGACAATAAGAATGTATGTGTGTTTGTGTGTGATGTATGCATGTCAGTTTGAGCATGTGTGTATGTGTGAGCAGGCAGGGACATGCATGCAGGACTGATGCCTGCGGGGGTCCTGTCTTCTGCAGACCTCTCTCACCCCATCTGCGTTTAAGTGCATTAATATTGCACCAGGCCTGGTGGCGGGGTTAAATGGCCGCCCCTCTCACAGAAGAAAGAGGAGGGGTGATGTCAGACAGAATCTTTTCCTGCCCGATACACTGAAAGCAGCAGATTCAATCCTGAACTGCCACATGAGTCATTTACAGGAAATATAATCCATCTTTCTCGGCATTAGACACTTACACACTCTCCATTAGCAAACAACAGATTCTCTCATTTAGTGCTTAATTTAATAGACAGAAAAGGGTTGAAAACATTGCCGAAAATGCTTGCAGGATAAAAAGGTACTGGTATTGGTAAAAAGACATGGTAATATCGCAGTATTCTTTGAAGTACCTTGAAATACCATGTAAATACCATGGTACATGAACATGGCATTCATTCAGCACCATAATGAACTTTGGAGTATCATGTGAACACTACCCATTGCAAAAAAAAAGTACTGTTGCAGTACCATGGTACAGTGATGGTATTAGATGTGCATATCATGCCCTTTGTACCCCAACAGTGCAAAAATACCATGATATTTTGGACACACACTGTATGATGGAAGCACCATGTTTTTTTGGACTTGCACCATGGTATTTCTGATAGTGTGAGGGTACTTTTTTTTTGCAACTGAGTCACTGAAATGTACACAAAGACAACTGACTGTTGGGAACAGGAAGGATATTAAAAGACAAATGGATTGTGTGGATCTTGTCTTTTGAGACACATTACACGGAGTCAAACTAGGTCTGGGCGAAATGGCAAAAAAAAAAATCTCGATTTTTTCAACTTTTAAATGTACTCCAACATGATTCAGATTGTGTTCTTTATTAGAATGCAAGGTAACCTAGTTAGAGAAATCCAAGTTCTTTTCATTATAGGAAACAAGAAAAATGTACAAATGCACCACTGGGGGAAGTTGTCAACAGAATGTAAAATACATTCAAATCTAATAAACCCAGATGCTCAGAAGTAATAGAAGAAAACTGCAAAATAATTCTTAGCCAGTGTATTTATTTCATCTAAACCAAGTCCATCTAGAAAAGTTATCTACATCAATTATCAAGTTTGTCTAGAAAGTACTTTCCTAACAATTTGTGTGTATATTCATAAACCCCTACAGATAGAGACACGCCCTCTAGTGGGTCACGCTGAGCAGCGAAGCAATATGAAATAATTTATCATTACAATTCAACTAGCAAAGTTTGTCAAAATGATCGCTTGCCAAATGTTGAAAAAAACTAACGGTTTTTTATGGGTAAAAAGAAAAGGAGACTGTTCATCAACATGCGCACGCCGAGGCCAGTTATGATCTTAAAGCCGGTGTATACTAGGGCTGGGCGATTATGTCTTAAAATATATCTCAATATTTTTCTGCCTATTGACAATATTCGATATACACCTCGATAATTATGTATTTACTCTAAATAATTATAAGTGCCACAGTATCTTCTCCAGGTTAAATATGTTAAAACAACTAATCAGTTCTTGGAAAGAAACAGACGTGTGGCACAAAGGACATGATGGTGGTAGCACCTATTTCTATTGAAAATCAACGGATTTGGTTGCCATGTGTAACTTCTGTTGGGTTTGTTCACGTACATTCTCAGGGTCACTGAGCTTTCGATTGTGCTGTCAGAGGCAATTACGTTCGATCAGCCGCATTCCTGCACGTGCTCACTGAAGGAATGTTTTATTGCAATGGAAAGACTGTTAATTTTGTACCGAATTAGACCCATGAGTTCTGTCCCATCAAAAAATGCAATAACACAGCTATTAAAGACATTTGATTTGCAAAACATGCTGCATACGACTGACATCACAGTTAAACTCAGTTAACATTTACTACACAATACTGAAACATGAAGCCAACATGTTCAAATGGAATACCAGGAATTTGAAAAGTGCAGATAAGTAACTGCTAATGTGAAAATCATCCAGCAAATGATCAAAGACATCCTGCGACATTTTATGACCTTTCAACATGCGTAATTATACTCTAAAATCCCGGGCTTACGTGCCTCGTCCACAATGTGAGACCCATTATGTTCCATGTTGCATTTTAAATTAGATCCATACCCACTAATTACATTCATGACAAAGGCATTTTCTGGACTCTGCAAAGAGAAAGAGCAGAGAGAGACAAGAGAGTGGGGAGGTGGATTTTACCGGACTTGCGGGATTGACGACAATGAGGTCACGGGAAGGTTATGCAAACGGAACAAAACACTGAAAAATTAAAAAGGCGTGAGCTCAAGAGTGCCGCACTCGCAATGCAAGTGGCCGGACCGCGGAGAAGATCTGTGAACGGAGAACCACAGGGACGCTAATGTACCAGCGCAGCATCTTCCACATGGGTAACCACACAAATGCAAGCCCCAGACATACGTGTTCATACGAAACATTAAACATCTGACTAGACAAAGTGACTGAATGTGTAGAGTCGAGGTTAACTGTGAAGCGAGTGGCTGTGATCCATTTACAGTCAGTTAGCAGCCGGTAGAGTGAGGGGCGAGCAGGTGACATTCGTTTGGGGTCACGGCGGTGGACTTACAACCCATTTCTTTGAGGTATTAGACAGATAATTAGCAGCATTGGCAGTGCACACCACTGCTTCAGTAGATGACGTGAATGAGTATTGATTATTGGCTGGTCTGCCATTTACGTGCTTACAAAATAGGGCAATCTCTGGCGTAGCGTTTGACGGATATGAATGCGTAAGAGGGTGTGGAAACAGCCGTGTCTGTTTGAAATCAAGCGGGAATACAGCCAATTGTTTTTCGAATCCAGAACAGGACCTGTCTGTCTGAAAAGTATGTTGCAGAAAAAGTTAAAATGTTGGTCATATGACAGAGCATCACTTTCGTTAACTTTCGTGCTGCTGAAGTCTTAAAGGAGCCAAGTGTCTTTTACGACATGAGCGATCGGTTTATGCAATCCGCTAAATTACCGATCAAGTCATAGGACGTGAATATCGGTGGCCAATCGATCGGAGCATCCCTAATTTTGATTAATTGAATTGACATAAAAATACTTATTTTTAGATGGATCAACTGCTTGCCATTTTCTGTCAACTACACATCCAAAACCAGCTCAGAACTGTATTCCTAAATTATTTTATTACTGTTTTATGCATCAGTAAATCAAGACTAATTATCAGTCAACTTTACGTTTGCATCCTCAGAAGCATAAAAAACAAAGCTGTTAGTCAAATGTTGAATAAATCATACACAAAAGAGAGCAACTGACATCTCTAAATTGGTTAAAATGATCAAACACTACAAAAACATACTTTAAATAGAAAATTAAATGAAATAATTTTAATGCAACATGGGTAGACCTATGAACTACTATTATTGACACTTTTCATGATTAGTTAATTGTGGCAGCTGTAATTGTAATCTTGATTATTTATTGGATTAGTTGTGCATCCTCTTCAGAGTTTTTCCTGCATTGAACATTTTTCGGCGGCCTCCAAAGCAAAATTTCGGTCCACCAAAGCTAATTTTAGGATATTCATGTTGCTTTTGCCACTTATAAGCGCTAAATATGCTAAATATGCAGATGTGCATGGGGTGACTGAAGACTGGTATTGTGTGCGTGTCGTGCGATCCACCAAAAATCACTCGCGCAAGTGATGCACTCTTCTCTATCCTACTTCAGTCTACTGCAGCACGCAGGTGGCTTCCCTCAATATGCAAGCTCCGGTGACACGATAGAGCAGAGCGGATCACATGCAACATATAATTTGCGATGTCACGGCGCAAAACAAACCTAATGTGACTCATTTGAATTCTACCTGAGAATTTTCTATTTTTAAAGTGAATTCAACCATTTCACAGTTTACTCATAAATATAACTAGGCCTTTAGAAACAACGTGTCAAGTTAGTTTGATTTCCCACAGCACCTAGAAGTACAAACAACTCAAAAGTTTATAGATGCTCAGATGATCAAAAATAAATAATATTCATTTCAAATATGAAAAGCAATGTTTCAAAAATAGAAATAGAATAGAAAACTAGTTTAATGTGGATGTGGCCTTAAAAACACTGAAAATAGTTTTGGGACTGACACAACAAAGCACTAACACACTTCTGTTTTTCAGCCAATAATATATTCACAATAATATAAAAATGGCTTTATATTGGACTATTGGGGCCTGGGTAGCTCAGTGGTAAAATACTCTGGCTACCACCCCTGGAGTTCGCTAGCTCGCTAGTTCGAATCCCAGGGCGTGCTGAGTGACTCCATCCAGGTCTCCTAAGCAACAAAATTGACCTGGTTGCTAGGGAGGGTATAGTCACATGGGGTAACCTCCTCGTGGTCACTATAATGTGGGGCGTTCTTTAGCGTGGTTGTCGCGGAGGATGGCGTGAAGCCTCCACATGCGCTATGTCTCCGTGGCAACGTGCTCAAGCCACGTGATAAGATGTGTGGGTTGACAGTCTCAGACGCGGAGGCAACTGGGATTCGTCCTCCACCACCCGGACTGAGGCGAATCACTACGCGACCACGAGGACTTAAAAAAGCACATTGGGAATTGGGCATTCCAAATTGGGAGAAGGGGAAAAATCCAAAAAAATAGAAATAAATATTGGACTATTAATTACCCTGAACGATATAACAGTCTATCACGAGACATACTCCAATAAAAAGCTGATAAAGCCTATAATGGATTAGCAGTCATGCTGGTAAGCAACAAAAACCCAATCAATTAATTAATTTTCTGGCATTTGATTGAATAGAATTGGTGGAAATTCATTCAAGTAAATATCAGAGGGTGAAAAGCTTGTCGGTTCTGCTCTGAAATGTCACAAAGATGCACAGAGGTAGACGGATTAAAATGTTGCCGCGGGGGGAAGTCGTTCTGTCTGGTCGTGCTCTCCATTTCATTTCCTTCCGATTCAAAAGGCAATTCACGCCTCTCAACGAGCACATTTACATTCCCACATCATCACTGGCCCGAGAAGTGCTGCACACACAATCTGCACGGTCATAGTGGCAATAAGTGATGGTGTAGGGGAGGAAAACATCATAAAAAATAATATCAGAGGCCATAATGCAATTACAGAGAATAATGAATCTGGATACTAGAGGCTGTGGTTACACAAGAACTCTAGGTTGCTCTATCCATATGCTTGAGTTCCTCCACAAACCAACGCATTTTTCATGAGTTTGAGCCACACAGAGTGGAAACCATAATATTTCTCCTAAACCATCACAGATAAGACGACATTCTGATTATGGTCATTGTTACACCTCAACAGCAATACGATTCAACAAAGATCAAATGGAGACTTCTGCTAATGTCTCCTGCTTCTCAGAGGTTTCTCCTTTAAAAAGATTCAGTAACTCGTGTTCACTGCAGTTTAAGAGACCTCAACAATGTCTCAAATTGTGCTCAGATTTGCCCAGATAACAAGGGCCATTGAAATATAAGGTTGTCCAAGGTAAATCAATGAGAAATCTTTTTAAAATGTAGTTTAAAACACACGTCAAGTCTGTAGAAATGTAATCTGTGTGTCCAGTTTGGTTTTAGTAAGCTTGTAAAAACGTTGATAAAAATGTTTCATAAAATTTGAATTAATAACTTTAAAAATGTCAGGTGGACCAACCATCAATTGAAGATATTAAAGTATTTTCCTTGCACCTTGAATTCAATTTAAGATATATGATTAGACAGACAGACAGATAGATGATACACAGACAGACAGACAGATCGATCGATCGATGATACAGACAGACGACAGACGATACACAGACAGACAGATAGATCGATCGATGATACAGACAGACAGACGACAGACAGACAGATGATACACAGACAGACAGACAGATAGATCGATCGATGATACAGACAGACAGACGACAGACGATACACAGACAGACAGACAGATAGATCGATCGATGATACAGACAGACAGACGACAGACAGACAGATGATACACAGACAGACAGACAGACAGATAGACAAACAGACAGACAGATAGACGATACACAGACAGACGGATAGATCGATAGATGATACAGACAGACAGACGACAGACAGACAGATGATACACAGACAGACAGACAGATAGATCGATCGATGATACAGACAGACAGACGACAGACGATACACAGACAGACAGACAGATAGATCGATCGATGATACAGACAGACAGACGACAGACAGACAGACAGACAGATAGATCGATCGATGATACAGACAGACAGACGACAGACAGACAGATGATACACAGACAGACAGACAGACAGACGATACACAGACAGACAGACAGATAGATCGATCGATGATACAGACAGACAGACGACAGACAGACAGACAGACGATACACAGACAGACAGACAGATGATACACAGACAGACAGACAGACGATACACAGACAGACGGATAGATCGATAGATGATACAGACAGACAGACGACAGACAGACAGACAGATGATACACAGACAGACAGACAGATCGATCGATGATACAGACAGACAGACGACAGACAGACAGATGATACACAGACAGACAGACAGATAGATCGATCGATGATACAGACAGACAGACGACAGACGATAGACAGACAGACAGATAGATCGATCGATGATACAGACAGACAGACGACAGACAGACAGACAGACAGATGATACACAGACAGACAGACAGACAGACAGATAGACAAACAGACAGACAGATAGACGATACACAGACAGACGGATAGATCGATAGATGATACAGACAGACAGATGATAAACAGACAGATAGATACACAGACAGACAGACAGACAGACGATACACAGACAGACAGACAGATAGATAGATGATACAGACAGACGATAGACAGACAGATACACAGACAGACAGAGATAGATAGATGATAAACAGACAGATACATAGACAGGCAGACAGAGATCGATAGATGATACAGACAGATACATAGACAGGCAGACAGAGATCGATAGATGATACAGACAGACGATGATAAACAGACAGACAGATAGATGATACACAGACAGACAAGTCAATAATATTAACAGGTTTTCTCAGGGTTACACCAAATGACCTGAACAAAATGTGCCTTTTCATTATAACATTTTCAAGAATCAGATGTTTTTTTACATTTTTCTTTTGTCTTGAGGGTCTAAAAAGGGGCCTCGCTGTTTTATGTCTTCTCAACATAAACAATAAAATAACTACCTACATGTTGGTTACATCACATGACTTATTCGACACATGACAATATTTGAAAACTTTTTGTCCACCAAATCAATATTTTAAAATAAAATTATTTCACCGCTTTTCATTAAGAAACAATAATAAAAGATTGTTCTGCAGTACTAATGCAAACATTTCTTTAAGAATTTCAGGTTGAGACTTTTTGTTGTCATTCGGTTCCACCACATGACACTTTTTACTACGTCATTTTTATTTGTATAGCGTTTTTCACAACACACATCGTTTCAAAGCAGCTTTACAGGAAATCATGCATTAATAGAAAATGAAACTGTGATATCTAGAAAGTCTTAGGAGTCATCATTGTGTAGTCTGAAAAAAATATGACTGTTCTTGAGCGGCGAGGGTTTGACATCGATGTGGTTCGATGTGGTTCCAGATTAGCATATGTTTGAGATTGATGCAATAATCCGTGTAAAACACAGAGGAGAAAAAGTAGAAAAGCGGAAAAACCCGAAGCACGCAGTAAAATGGCAAAGGATAAAACGATGAATGTCAATAAGCAAGAATAAGCAATGCTAAGCAGGCTAGCAATCTACAAACACTCGTGCAGCATGCCGGCCCTAGACCGGAACAGGAAGTCTAGGGCCAAATCTCTGGCATAGACTGAACAGTAGATGACTACCCTGTGAAAACACCTGTAACACAGTTTGTGAAATGGGGGTATAGCTCAGTAGTAGAATGCCAGAAATCAACAAAAAATAATAATAATCATCAAAATGTCTTTGAACTTAGAAAATGAAAACATTTTTTGTACTATAAGTCAATAACTGACTCGTTTGTTTGCATTTTTCTTGAAGAATTTCTGATTAAATCTTAGGCAAAGTTGATACTTGAATAAAAACATAACTGAGAACTCCATTAAGTCTGTCGAGTTATGAAATGTAAATGCTTTCTTTAATTTCATGAGGTAAATATTTCAGGAAATAATAAGGGCTCAGGAGTTCTCTCTTCAATTTTCACTTCAGTGTTAATTGAGACGACAATTACGAGAAGTCTGGGCGAAAAGCTAAAGACAGGAGCGCTAGATCATATTTACCGTTATTTGTTTATTGCTAATGAATGAGTACAAGGGTAATTCAATTCAATACAAATTCAGCTTCACCTGGGAATCTCAAATTTACCCCTTCTCCCAATCACCCTCCAGCTGTCTCCATCTCACATGGAGCGCCGTTTCTTTGTGGTTGGCATTCACAGGAGTGGATAAACTCGCTGCAAACAAACAGACAAGCACTGTTGACAGGCAATTCCTCCAAACAACAGGCCTCATGGAAAAAGAGCAATAAACAGCATAAAGAAACGTCAAGAAAGGGGACAGCCTCCCCTCTATTGTTCTGTTGGGTCCGTCTTTCATACGGCTCCGGGGCCTCAACTCGATCACGTTCTTTCCTCCAGCAGCTGGGATGCCGGCGGGCCTCAGGGCAACAGAATCTACTGCAATGCTGCCGGGTTGTGTTCAACAGCAGGGAGGCCAAAGCTGATTTTCTCATGCCAACTGTTGGCTGCGAGTGAAGAGTCAGCCCTTGCCTGGCCCCCGCTCGCCTTGGCTCACCCCTCTCCCGCTGGGCAAATGAAAGCCTGTGTGTGCTGTAGGCTGGACGATTCATTGCCACACCACAGGGGGCATTCCACCATTCAAACAGACCTGGAGCAAGTCATCAGTCTTTGGGTAACTGGGAACTCTCTCCCTGTTTTATTCACCGGCTCTGTCTTTCCGCCTCTTCTCGAGTGGCCGGTTCTCCGTCTGGAATGCACCTCCCTGTGGTGCACTTAAAAGCATTTTTTCACAGCCCTGTCATCAGGGTTTATTTAATAACTATCACAATAAAGTCTACAACAGGCCAAACTAAAGGGCCTCTCTGGACCCCTCCCACACAGAACTGATGAATTGGGCCCCATCAGGCATACCAGCTGCCCCGGAGGTCAGGACAGGTCTCAGGACTGGACTGAAGAAAGCAAACAGGAAGGGGGGAGGTGGCAGATTTGTGATGGCATGCCAGAGCACACCCTGGGCCGATGAGTTCGGCCAATATTTTCACAGCAGCGACCCAGAACCATAGCCAATGGCATTGACAGTGACACACGGTGCAATATGGACACAACTTGTGCTTGTGTTCTGGACTACATTGGCTCAAGCGACGCTTCCCCATTGTTGACTTCAAGAGGGCTGAAACGGTTTGTGCACAATAAATCGACAACGTCGACAGAAGAAATAGTCAACAAATATTTTAGTTGTCAAATAGTCATTTGATCTCACATGAAATCATATTAAACATTAATGATGACGTGGTTTAACCAGTGCAGCGCTGCAACCCGAGAGCCTGATACAGACAAAAAGGGAAGATGCACCAGCTCGCACCCCAAACTTTCCAAATAGCTCAAAATAAAAGCAAAATATTGGGGAATTATACAAAATACTAAGTAAAATACAGAATCAAAGCTGTCGTGAAATAAAACGGAGCGGGCATAAAAACATGCGTTTTTGCTGCAACTTCAGATGTGATGGCTCACAATGTATTGAATTATTGTTAATGTGTTGCAGTGTGTATCTTATCGTGAGGTAGTTGGCGATATCCTGATCTTTAAAGATGTTTTGTGTGAGATGAAGTTGCACTGCGACTTATGAACAGTCAAATGACTTTATACTTGAATGAGTATTTATTGAATAAGTGATGAAGCATCTATAGGTGTTGGCGGTATGGTCCACTACACCACCACCACCTCCACTGCAGTGGAGTATCGCTTTGGATATGTAATGGTGTGGGTCGAGCTGAAATACAGTATCAGTAATGAACCCTTCATTTCTGTAGCCTTATCTATGCTGAGCCGTGTCTAAAGCACCAGAGAGCTCATTTCTCATCCTTATCTTACCTCCTTAAAAAGATGTAGATGCCATAATCACTGTGGCCTCACACTGCTGATGTGCGCTGGCCTTCCCATAACGACTATGGAAATGAGCAATAAACGGTGAAAAATGGCTTCGCGGTGCAAGGCAAGATTTTAGAAGATCTATTATTTTCAAATAATTTGCGAATGCATACGAGAGTTAATTAATCAAATAAGGACCTCACTGAACCTCACAAACAAACACATAGCCGAACGCTGACCTTGACGCTGGTAACTTCCCCCGCTGGGACCAAGCGCAGGACATATGCCATCTTCACCTACAGGCCAACAATGCATCTACCCCCACATTCACACCTGCAATGATTACACCGTGCCTGGAGGAGTGCGATATCGGAGGTAAAAGAGATGGCGAGAGGGGACAGGAAAGAAGAGGGAAAAAAGGATGATTTAAGGTCTCTCAAGTAAGCACTTTCCCCTCTCTCACCTACATCCTCTTTTTCTCTCGTCTTATTTTCTGTCTTCCTTTTAAAGATGATGAATGGCACAGCGGTGAGAGGCTATTAATCAGGGTTCTGCTGTTGAAGAGGTCCTGATAGGGCTTAACACTGTCCCAACGTTGCAATGGAGACTGCGTTACAGATGACTGAATGCATGTTTGAAACGCTCTGAAGAGCAGCGTTTCCAACAGAATGCCATAAGAGTGGCACAAAAGACACTAAAACCCTGTCTACATAAGCACACTATTCATCTGTAACACCACAGATATATAAGTGAATGACGGGTCAAACTATGGTGACTTATGGCCCAGAAAAAATTGCAGAATTCAGCAGAATTGATTCAAACAGGATAATAATTACTTAAAGGGATAGTTCACCTAAAAATGAACATTCTATCGCATTCACTCATCCTCATGTTGTTTCAAACCCAACTTTGGCTAGGGGCTGACAGCTTCAGTCACCATTTACTTTCATTGTATAGGAAAACAAAAATCAGTGACATCTATAACATTCTGCCTAACATCTTTTGTTTTCCACAGAAGTCACTCAGTCAAATAAATCTGGAACAGCATGAGGGCTATGAACAACTATTCCTTTAACCCTCATAAACCAAGCATAGCAGAATTGCAATGTTTGCACCTCAAAATTAACTTCCTATCTTCTTGATTGCCTCCACACACAATCGTTCAAACAAATTGCCAAAACACTGATTGACATAAAATGTGTTCAATCCTGTTCAGAGGAGCTACAAGTTGCCACACCCACCAGCATGTTAAACAAGCACGTGATCTGCAGGTGTTGCTCATGCATTTCAGCAGTAGGCAATCTAAACAGCGACTATGTGGTGAAACAGGTAAGAGAACAAGTCAAAAATGGCCCATTGTACAAAGGTGCCACGGTTTTTTTCTTGGCAGGCAGCAGATGCCCTAACCCCGCCCCCACACTAATCCCAACCAAATAGCCTGTTAGGAACAACGGATGGCACCTTTCTCCCATCGCGTTGAAAATGGGGAAGTGACTGTGACCCTCAAGTCATGATTAATGCCAGGGACTTATCTGTGGTGTTTTCCTCATGCATTTTTGATGCTCTTGCAACCCAAATGGAAAAACTGCATCGGAGATGCCTTCTGGTTAGAAGTTGATGCTGGATGAGACCACTGCAGGATATTTTGAGATTTTCACACCCATGGCGATCATATTGCTTACTCTTCCTCCATCTACTAATCATGTGGAGAGAGCATTTCCACAAGGGACACTACTTGAATTTGTCGCTCCTCTTTGGATGTGCACACAGGCCTGAACACGGAATGCATGAACATCAGCTGTATTCGGTCCTCCCTGACAGCTGTCTAGGAACTTTGTTCTATGTATTAGACAATGGACTGTACAAAGACTTCAGTTATGCTCAAGTTGGAATTTGAAATTAGCCTTTACAGCGTAAAAAGGTAAGACATATTACATTTAATCTTTATATGACATATTGAATGGCAAAAACAACTTAGGGTGTGGCCACACTTGTAGTTCGATTCTCTTGGTCCAGACCAAAAAAGAAAATGATACATTTAGTCCTGGTTCACACTGGCATTTTTAACACCGAACCTAAAGATACAAAACAAAAAGGCATCAGGATAAGGTCACAACCTGATTGGACAGCTTTTGTGATGTATATTTTGCGACGGAACTTGTCGAACATCCAAAACAATGCTGGCTGCTGGGCGAAATGCGCTCGTTGGATGTATATATGGTGGTATTTACCAGCTGAGAACAAATGAAGAGCTAATAAAATGTGTAAAGGAGTCAAAACAGCGCCAGGAATTCCTCCGTTACACACACAAATGAAGATATGCTGCAAGGACGGCTGACGGCGGTTCTGACGCCTGTACCGAAATTTAATGGGCAACATAACTCCAATGATGAGAAGAACCAGGTATGCTTGAGGTCAGTATTAGGCAAATTACTTCCTGTTATTGGTCCGTTTAGACGTCTTTGGTCCATGTTGCGTTCATATATCAATCGAACCGCACCAGAGTTCGTTTGGAAGCGGTCTCGGCCCGCTTGTTTGGTGTGCACCAAGGTTCGAATGGCAGCGTTCAAATGAACCGCACTAACAGAGCAATCGCACCAGAGTTCGATTTAATCGAACTAAACCTGCCAAGTGTGAACACACCTTTAAATCGCAGCACAACGACAGACTTCTATTATTTGGCTTTTTGATATCCCAGGGCAACTTTGTTCCTTTTTCAGTGTGTGTGTGTGTGTGTGTGTGTGTGTGTGTGTGTGTGTGTTGTGTGAAAAAGAAAAAAGGCGGTAAAGAAAGGTTTTTGGAAATGTAATCGTTTTGTTGCTTGTGTTGTTAAGGTTGTAAAGGTTATGCTTTGGTATTATGGTTAAAATGCACTTGATTTTCATATGAACTGCAAGTTGTTTTTTATACATTCGGGTGAGTTTTGAACAATTATTGGGCTGGAAATCAAACTAATCTGGCAACACTGACTCTGAACTAGGGATGTAACTGTTTCAAGGTTTCACAATATACCTCGGTTTTAAAACGGACCGTTGAATCTTCTCATTGACGGTATTGCATGAAGATAAAAGACCTTTTCAGAACTTTTCTAAAATCCAAATCAGTTTAATTAGGACAGAATCTACGACATTTACACAGCATCATATAAACTTGGCTAGATAAAATAAATCTTTAAATTGCGCCTTTCTCATGTTGCATTTGACTGTCACTCAATTTTAAAGGTGACATGCAGGTGTCATGAGCGCTGCACATCACGAGCACATCAGAAGTCCAGCACGAGCGGAGCGCAGCATACATGTCCAAGCCTGAACCTTTATTTCTGCCGCCATAGAAGTTGAAGTCCGCTGTCTGGGATTACTTGGCTACATAAAAGACCCATGAGGCACCATCAATGTTGATGTTTACCCAGTCTGTAAAGTTTGCCGCAAAAAAGTAGCGGCTCAGGCGGGAAACACTTCAAACCTTAGGCACCATCTCCATGAGCACCATCCCACAGAATTTGCGGAGATGCAAGTGGAAATACAGTACACAGGATAATAAATTATAGCCCGTTTCATAAAAACACCAGATTCAATGTAGTTTTACATGATTATGTTTATGCTTTGTCACATTCACAAATGCAGCAAACGGAGTTAAGACTTCGTTCAACATTATGATGTGCCAACTGTTTGTTCTTTTGCCCAAGTGCAGCGCAACAGTAGGCCAACAATGTGTTTGATAATACTAGTATGTTTTATTTGTAAAACATAGTACTAAATAGGGTTTACAAAAATGCATGGCTTTTGGTGTTCAGGAAATTGACATTGACAGTGAAACTGTGGCAGAAATTGTCAGAATTGGACAAAATGCCAATAAATAAACTGCACATGAATAATATATTTTCAGTAGGTATTGTAGAATTGAACTAAATCACAAATGCAACAAATTACTGAATGCATGCAAATGCATATTAAGTGTTAACCTGGGCAATAAACATTACAAATGATTACAATCCAATTTCATAAAGCATAAAACAACAATAACAAAATATTTTTAGCTATAATCATCTGACTACTGTACATGTTGCCAAAAAAAAAAAAAAAGCTTATCAATGTTTACTTATTCAATGTTTGTTAATTAAAAAAAAAAAAAAAAAAAAAAAAAATTATATGTTTTACCTTGTCGGATTAAGGGAGTGTCCTGTTCAAGATCAAAAGGATTAAAGTTGAAGAACTGGTTATAACTGAAATATGTATCTGTGCATTTATCAGAAATAGCCTATTTCATAACCAAATACTGAACTGCTTTTAATATTATCAATGCACCTAAATACCGTGGTAATTGTGACGGTTGTCATACCGTTGAAATGTCATAGCGTTACACCCCTACTCTGAACTGAAAAAAATATAAAAATAGGATGCTGAATGTCACAGCCTTAAAGTCAAACAATATTCACCCCAAAGAAAAGTATGATTAAATTCTACATTTTTATAATCAAACAAAATAATAAAAAAATACAACATGAATGTCAATGCTTGGGTTTTTAAGGGTTTAAACCGAGCTGAGAGTACTACACTGTAACTGATAGCTGAAATCATCAAACTAGGCAAAATATATAATAAACATACACAATGGTTGGGGAATGCATAGAACTATGAATAAGGGGCATTTCAAATCTGCACAAAAGTCTGCTCTGTTCTGCCAGCTCAGATTCTGTTTGGGAATGCTCTCTCTACAGTCTCAGAAAACCACTGGTATAATTCCTTTTCTTAGGAATTAGCCAAAGAATGGGACCAGGAATGAATAACTTCCACTTATTTGCACGGGGCTTCCATATCCGTATAATTTGCATTCTTGCGATGGGGTTAAATTAATCTGGGAAGGAAAACTTTCTATGGCATTTACTCCAGATGAAAAAGCACTGCAAAAAACAGCTCCTGGATAAGAAAAAAAAAAAAGAGCGAGAAGCCAGCTAAGATCACAGATGCTGAATATTTCCCTTACTGGTCAGTTAATTTGGAGCTGATCAAAGCTGCCCTGCCCCAGAGACAGTGGCAGATAAAAGGTCGGGTTATCAAAGCAAGACCTCCCCATTCAGAGAGACTGGAATATAAGACCACCACCACAGGAGCAAAGACCACTGCAGACAGCTGGATTGAACTGGAGAAGATTTGCCACCACAGACAGAAAACAGAACCACACGGAACTGGGGGGAAAAAAGATCTGCCAAAGACGGGAGAATTTTTGTGGTGAGGATTCAAAAACACCAGGAAATTCCTAGCATCCTCCTGCTGCTATATGAGGTTTGTGTGGCCTTAAACACTCCGTGTGAATAGCAGTATTGTTGCTCACATTATTCAACGAGCATGGAAGAACAATGGAATGAATCAACCAAAGATCTTGATGCAGTCAAGAGAGGCCCATCTCACAAGAGACAAACAGCAGGTCGACGTGTGATTTCACTTCGAGGAATAACTCAGACAATCATTCAGTCTCTGACGTAGGATGAATCTCGATGTGCAGGGAGGAGTGAGAGAGAGTATGGAGATCTTGGTGGAATCCACAGCTCTCATTTCCTCTCTATGCTCAATCATGTACCGCAGTGCGTTCCAAAAGGTGCGCTCTGATCCTGGGTTCCACATGCAGATGAGGATGAGGAGTTCAGCCAGAGGGGAGGATGTTGGATTGGGGATTGTAGGAGGTTAAACACTCACTGTTTCAAATCAGTCACTCTCTCTTTTACCAGGACCCCTCTCAGATTTCCAGCGTTGTGGAAAAAAGGGGGAAAATGTCTAAAATTACAAACTCCCCTCTGTTCATCAAAGTTTGATGTTCTATTAAAAGTGCAGCTATTTCGAGCTGGAAGTTCCCTGAACTTCTAAAAGGTGGGGTGGGGTGGGGGGGGGGTGCACTACAAAGGTGTAATCAGGGGCAGAAATGAGAGGGTTTAAGTCATACTAGCACTTAAATTTTTCTTTTTGACTTTTGGAAGCTTAACTGCCTCAAAGTAGAGAGCTCCTCCTTTGTCACTTCAAGAGCCCGTTTTTCAAAGCAGTTTAACCGTAACAATCACTGTAGAAAGCAAACATGAAAGCATGGTGTTGTGCAAATATAAGCTTTAGGAGAAACCATGAAAGTGTTGTGAACCTTTCAGCCCTGATTAACTTGAGGAATGCATGTCTAACTCCCAGCAATGACGCTCTTAAAGTCACTGTCTGCCCTTGAACCATCTAGAACAGACATTACTCGGAGAGATTCAGTCTAACCCTACAGCCAATTTCTTCAGCGAGAGGTCTTGATTGGACATTACAACCCCAGAGCCGTGACACACTCCTGCCAACACTCTCAAATGTCCTTCTCCCCGGGTAAGAACTACTTTGCTGTGACTCGACAGCAACAGACTCCTCGAAGGAGCAGCGTCTGAATTCGTCCGAATTCCTTCCTTCGTCTGGTCCTTAGTCCGTGTCCACACTGATATGTTTTCATTTGAAAACACATATTTGATTTGGGCGTTAGGGAGTTGATCAATGACTTGAAATGTATATTTCATTCCGTTTATCATACAAAATAATAATTTGGCTTCTGAAGACTTGACTGTGGTTTTATGGTGTGCTTTTTGAAGCTTGACAGCCTGGAGTCACTATTCACTTTCATTATATGGCAAAAACATGAAGACGTTTTGTGTTCCCCAAAAGCTGTCGTACAGGTTTGGAATGACAGTTCATTTTTGGGTGAACTATACCATTAAAAGCTGATGTAATTTTTTTCTATGTTAAATTACTTCGATCCCAGCTTATGCTAAAATAAAACAACTATAAGTAAATAATTTGTCGGTTGATTTCTCCGAAAAGTGTTAGAGCACCTATTATGGTTTTTCAAATATGACCTTTCATGTAGTGTGTTATATAGCTGTTTGTGAATAAGTGAAAAAGTCTGCAAAGTTTCAAAAATCAAAGTGCACGACAAATGGCGTTATTGACTCCCAAAAGAAAGAACCGATTCTGAACACCTGAAACGAGTCGTTAGTAATTCCAGACTTACTTCCTGTAATAACCTACGTAATTTGCTAACAAAAAACCCGCCTCTGGTCTTCATTGGCTGCTCGCGAACAGCTTTGACCCGCCCTCAAACACTACACTAAGCGGTAGACCAATCACAACAGACTGGGACATCTGACCAATCAGAGCAGAGTATGCTCTCTGAAAGGAGGAGTTTAGAATGAATCCTTTAGAACGGATCATTGAACGAGTCATTTTTGACACTGGGAAAAAAAAGGTAATGCTGCAATTTAAATTATGAGCAAATGAAAGTGTTTTTTGACCTTGGATGCATGTAAATCTATTGTGAGACCTTTAAAACAAAATTAGGCATGTTTAAAAACCATAATAGGTGCTCTTTAATATTCAGTACTGCTATGTTTGTTTTGAGTGGCCCATCCAGCCCGACACAACAACATTGACCAATGGCGTGAGTTGGGGGCAGGACAATCTGTTTGTTTAACCAATGGAAGACGGAGGGTTTATTTGTAAAGATGCTTGAAAACTTTGTTATTTTTGCAGTTCCGTTGGTTAGTGCTAGTAGTGCAGAAACTACACACTTCAGCTTTAACTTTCTTTGCTTTAGGATTCATGTATAACCGGTGAATAAGGCGGCAACAGAATTAGAGTCCTGTCAAAAGTGATCCATCAACGCAGGGCTGCGGTGTTGCCATCCAAGCAGTCATCTTGTGTCAGAAAGGTAAGACAGAGAGATCCGTATCCAGGCCAGGACGACACCGGGAGAGTTAATCAGTAGAAACTAATAGAGTTAAATCCCAATGGGATGGACTGTTCTGAACATTTAAACTAAGTGCTTTCTTTAATGGGAGTCCTCTCGTCCTGGTGTATTTTGTCTGAGGGGTCATTTGGTCTGGCTTTTACTACAGACACATTCTCTAAAAACAGACAGAATGATTCCGTGTGACTTGGCCGAGAGTGCCGCCCCATTGTGACTGAAAATGAAAATTCACAATTAAGCCTCTATTACATGTCAAAACGGCATTACCTCATGCCACATCGTGTACATTAAAATTTCAGCTCTTACAAAGCCCTATTCTTATGCCAGTCTACATTAATCACGATGTATCAGAGGAGGATGGCCTGATACGGGCACAGCGCATTAAATCAAGGCAATGGAGTTAAACCGTGTCAGAGCACGTAAACGTTACAAAGCTCCCACCAGCACAAAGAAAGCAAACAGGTAAATGGTTGTTGCTAATTACAGCTGATGGATCGGTGGAGTGTGTTTCAGAAGAGTTAAGGGTCAGACCGAGGTACTACTGAAAATACATCGATAATGCTTATTCTGTGGTCTGGGGACATGCATGGCCGAGTTTAAATAACTTTAATGAAACATATCTGTCCAAAACTAAAAAAAGAAGCCTACACAGGGCAGCATTTACCAAGCAACCAAAGAGCTTAGACAGAAAAACAGGTCCACTGCTTAGAAAGATATTTCAGGCTGACTCATTGTGTGTTTGCGATGCGTTTCATTGGACAGCAGGGGCTCCGTCCCAGTCCTGTTGTTTTTTTATGAGAGCCCTTGAGTGTTCATCCATGTCTCACAGTTGCTTCCAGGAAACAGTTTATAAATACACTGAGTTTTCCCACAATTATTTTATGACATAGTAGGTTTCTTCAGACTGCAACAGTTGTCTTTTGGTTTGTTTAGTGGTGGTTTCACCCACAAGAGCCATTTGATTGGTTTTAAAAGACAAAAATCAAGACTCAGCTTCAGCACACTGGGTCCAGCTAACTTGGAAAAAGTCACTGATTTGTGCCGCTGTGTCAAACGTCTTTCTCTGTGGTGCTTAAAGGGCACAAGATGAGAAAAGTTCACTCGAACACTTTTTCCTGCAGTGGCGATCCTCTTGGTGTCCCTCTGAGCTCTTTCGAACAAGCAGCATTGGAAAGTGGCCTAAAAAAACAAGCGATGGAAAAGGTTTTCAGCAAGTTAATTACAACAGGGAAAAGGCTGTGAAAGGCCACATTGTTTGCATCGGGGGCAGTGAGCAAAGGGTTGATTCAGACGCGTTCAGCGCACCTCAAACCCCACTGGGCTAGCCGCCTCGCCACGCTAAACGCCGGCCTTAAAGACACCCTTGTGGCTGTTTGCTGTTTTTCTTTAAAGTGATGAAACCATATTTGGAGTAGCAGAATAAACACGAAGAGAGGTAATGGACCAGAGGGGAGGGAAGGCGACTCAGCATTCAGGCCAGTCAACGGCGCTCTTGTTTGCCGTGTTTACACTTTCAGGGAGGTTCTCTTTATCCAAACTCTTACCCTCTTTACAAGCTCCTTCCACTATCGTTCCTCTTGTCTAGGCTATCTGTCCTGGTACACAAAAGGAGTCAAATGAGCAGGAAATGACATCAAGAGCATCCAAAGCTGTGGCTGGCACACATGCCATGATTCCAGAGACTTCTGTGGTTACATATAGCATGTGAGTCTCCCCAGAGTGGACTGTGGGTAGCAGCATATGTAATGGAAACCAGGCTGATGATACAAACAACAAAAAACAAACAGCAGGGCTGAATGTCATTAAAAGATGCATGCCTGTGTTTGCTGGGAAACAGTTCTGTTTTTCTTTTTTCGTTCAGTTGAGAAACGGAGCACTAATACCATGCGAAAATACCACACTGAGGCTTATTTTTCCTCTCAACGAGGCACATTTGCAGCTGTGCTATACTTCATACTGTGAAAAGCGATTCCTGTGTGGGAGGGTCGTACCTGAGACCCAATTATGTTATCAGAGCAAAAGACAAAAGCAGCCGCTGCAGAAAACCCAAAGTTCCTTGTCAAACAGATCTGCAGTGACTCTTTAATCGCCTCTTTAAAGACCCCATGAAGTGATCTGATGAAGACAACTTTCTGCTATTACGGGGAGGAACGTACTTGTTCTAGAGAGAATTTCACTGGACAAACTTGTACACGCCCCTGTGAGTCTTCAATATTTTTGCTCATTTTTGCCTCAAGAGAAACATTACATTTTTAATGTCTGGGTGTTTCTTCAATTCTTCAAAACAGATTTCAACTTTTTATTTTTGTGATGGGAGTGTTTCATTAAAACTGGATTGGAAAATTTTTACCATGCCTTCATTTATTTTTTAAGTATAGATTCTACCATTTTAGCCTTGTCCTAAACCCAGACTTTCAATATTAAACTATGAAAATCTGTGCTAAAAAAAAAAAATCGTTTGCTTGTTTTTTTTTTATGTTAAAAATATGATCATCTAAACAAAGAGTGGAATAAACCAACAATCAATTTTATTGTGTTGCTCAGCGAGTATTGGCGCTGACCATCACCCCTGGAGTCGAGAGTTTGAATCCAGGGTGTGCTGAGTGACTCCAGCCAGGGCTCCTAAGCAACCAAATTGGCCCGGTTGCTAGGGAGGGTAGAGTCACATGGGGTAACCTCCTCGTGGTCGCTATAATGTGGTTCTCGCTCTCGTTGGGGCGCATGGTGAGTTGTGCGTGGATGCCACAGAGAATAGCGTGAAGCCTCCACACGCGCTGTGTCTCTGCGGTAACGCACTCAACAAGCCACATAAGGTGCGTGGATTGACGGTCTCAGACGCAACTGAGATTCGTCCTCCGCCACCCGGATTGAGGCGAGTCACTACGCCACCACGAGGACTTAGAGCACATTGGGAATTCCAAATGGGGAGAAATTATTTTATTGCATGGAAAACTTTCTATAAATAACCATTTTGCCCCTAAAATGTTTTTCCAAAAGTTAGTGTACTTGTCAACCAAGCAGACAAAAGTGTTTGAGATTAAATAGGAGACACTAACAGTTAGGAGACTAACTGTTAGCTATCTGCTAACAGTTAGCTTTTAGGCATGCACTTGCACTTACCTCAAAGCTAACAGACATTAACTAAAAGCCATAAAACTTTGATTTAGATTTCATGGGGTCATTAAAGACGGTCCGTCAGAAACTCCCTCCTACTGCTGTCTAAAAACATTAAAGCCTGAGTAAAGAGACACGGCAGGTCATGACCAAACAGATGTCTGAAATAAGATATGACAGCGGGCTACAAGAACAAAAAGCATTCCATGTTCTGCATCAAAAGCGCTTGCCAGCATATTTTTCAGATGGCACAATCAAAGGACAAATGATGAAGCTCCTCTCGCCCCACTGTGAGCCGGCCCGGGGTGTATTTGTTGATGTAATTACAGGACTGGAGACTGGGATAGATCACGGAGAAGTTTTCCTCTCTGGCGCTCACCTGCATTGCATTAGAAGTGATGAGAGCTCAGCAACAGAGAAATGAAACTGTTTACACAAGAGTCACTCAGCAGTAAATCAATGCAACAGGGGGTTAGGACAGGATATCCTGACTATATGGCTACAGGATCCTGCTGTGTGCGACTAAGACAGGGGACTGTGTTTTTTTTTTGTTTTTGTTTTTTACAGTGAACGTTCACTCTTATATCTTGTAATGGGAGCAAAACAGTGACAACATACTGTTTCAGAGACCCGAGTTCCAGAATTATATTTCCATAAGCATTGCAAAATATTGAAGTTGAAGCCTAGAACCAAATTAACAAACCCCAAGAGAAGTCATAACATTTATCAAGTAACAAACTAATTTTTTAAACATTTCAAAAAATGCTACATTTTCAGGTTAAAATTAAACGAATGAAAATAAATAAATATTTTGCATATAGAAAGTGAGCTTTATTTTTTAAGACACTCTTTTATTAGAAAAAATAAAATAAATAAAAATACATAAATTAATGCACATCTCTCAAATGATCAAAAGCAATAAGTTCATATTTATTTTTTTAAATAAAATCAGTATAAACTGTAACATTGCATTACAATATGGACAATATTTTTTGGAATACATTTGAGATTTGTTTTTTTGTTTTTTCTAAAGAGGCTTAATTTTCTTCCTGCAAACTATAAATTATTATTTTTATTATTTTATTATCATCATCATCATCATTATTATTGTTGTTGCTTTTATTACTACAGTAATTAATATAATAATATTGAGGTGAAAAATAATGTTTAAAGTATATGATTTATGCTGAATTTAAATAAAACAAATATTCATTTTAAAATGTATGAGGAGAATGTCATTATTTAAAATATTTTTCATCAGAATAAGAAAAATGTAATGTGAAAATTACAAATAATAATAATTAAAAAAAAAACGGCTCCATTTTCTTTACCTAAACTATTGGAATTTTCTTTTGATTTTGGGAAAATCTACTGTTAGATCCAAACATTTCTTCCTGAGATTGACCTATTTACTAGAACTATTTACTTCCCATTTCCATGTTAACAATGACTGCTTTGTTTTTTTTATACAAACGTTTAAAAGCGGAGTTAAAATAGTGCCACGACATCAGGATGAAATTTAACCAATGGTAATGTGCTTAATTAGCCATCCACGTGACCTCGCTCCCAGACTTCAGATCCTGCACAAACGGAGGCGGCTCAGAAAGAGACTTTGAATAGGATTACTGCAGACTAACATCACTCAAACACATCAGTGAAAACAAACACGGCTTTGAAGATGACGGGTGCTGAGTGACTGGACTGGGTGCAGAATTCCAGCCTCACAGAGGGGGTCCTGGACACACCTGCGGTACCTGACAGAGAGGACATGGCTAGCAACAGAATAAACAGGAGGATTAATGTCCTTCTGAGCAAATCTCTCCTACAGATACTCCCCTTTTCTCCCAGTAAGGGATTATCTGTCAGACGCTGGCGGAATAGCCACACTAGATGCCCGTCTCTCTCCTTCTCGTTTTTGGCAAGGTTCTCAGTCACAGCGCCGACTCGCTCTTCAGACCAGATCGGTTTATCATTAACCCGCCCCACTGGTGAGTAATGCTAAGTAGATGAGGACAATGACAAAATTACCTTCTGTCTGTACGCGGGATGGCCGACCACCCCTACACTTCCGTGATGCCTCCACACAAGCATATCTGATGACCCCCTTCCCTGACAAATCCTCCCCCGGGGAGCTTCCCAGACACAGATACCCCTGTCTGTTGTAATTGATCATTGGCCATCAGCTGGCAGGTAGAGCTGTGCTGCTCTAAGGGACCTGTGAAGAAAGAGGCTGGGGAGATAATGATTTAAGTGACTTTGTAGAGGTCAGGGGTTCAAGACAGAGGTCACGGGGGACTCTTGTTTGGTCTACTTTGTCAGTGCCAAATTACGACGCTCACAATGACTCCTGCCTCTTTTGTTCTCTGACATCTCTTTCTCTCTTTGTATTGACAGAGAAATCTGCTGCAGCAGGACTGTGCTACGGGCCATCATTATAAATCAACCTGTTAAAGAGTTATAAAATTTTAAAGAGCTGCTCTCTGGATTCACTCTGGGGTCTCCATTAAAGAGACTGGAACAGATGACGGTCAACACGACTATAGAGCGAGCCACTGGTCTCTGTTCCAGTATTACCTAGCAACATGGAATCAAAATTAATGTCCATTTACTTTAACGCACATTCTGGGCTTATTATGAACACTTCATTGGTGCATGTTACTCCAAAATCTCTCATTAAAAACATACTTGCACCGCCTCTGAAATGACTATTTGACTGACAATCCTGGTTATTTTTAACCCCTCGTATAGAGAGCAATATCATGATTAAATCATGTGAATCAAGTCCTGCCCTACATTCTAGGTTCACACTTTTTTGGACTAATGGATTTCCACAACTTGATATCTTGAAACCGCTGATTTGTAAATCGCTTACAAATCACCCAAATAACTGAAAAGAACAGACTCAAAAGTAGTATTCAGTCACATATTGGACATCACATGCATGTTCTACTCTCATTGTTTTTACTGTGAAATGCATCCTCAAATATTCGTAAAAACAAAATACACACAAACTCAAGAGCCATTCAGCGATCACCAGGGTCGGAAGTGGGAGATAAAATTTTACCGGGAATTTCAGGATTCTTGCGGGACTCTGAACATAGGTTTCACCATAGATATCTAATATATCTATTGTTATTAGTAGTAGTAATCTTAAGTAACTAATCTTTATGCAGCTGGATGGTAAATAGGCTCATAATAACAACAAAAATGTGTTTATTTATTTAGGAATCACTTTTTCCCTTTTTATAGAGAAGATAAACAAAATTAGCATTGCATGGTTTTAAGTATTTCCCACAACTGCTGATATTGACGCCCATTGGCACAATGCAATTTCAAATCCAATATATAATTAAAGCTGCAAGCAGCCATGAACGGGACCTCGCACCCTGGTGCACATTGGGGCTGCTGTGCCAGGGGAATGTCACACCAATGTTTGTTTGTATTTTTTAGCACTTAAATGTTGTTAAGAGTGTATCACAGTGTAAAACATGCCATTTCCTGCTGCCAGTAGTTGGTGCTATGACTAACTGAATATTGGCACATAGGTGTGTTCAGGCTGGGACTCTTATAAAACATGTAAAGTTTGGAGCAGATTGGACATTTTATGTTTGAGTTATAACAACTTCCTGTTTCGTGGCGAAACATCGAAATTTGTCAGGACGCCACGGACACGCCGTTCAAAGAAAACTCAAAAGCTTCGCAATTTAGCATCGCCAAGGCATTTAGATTAGACTGACCGAATATGTTGTTGATCTGAATTAATTTCTAGGAGGAGTTCGTTGAAGTACGAGGCCTGGAAATGGCAAAAACGGAGCAAATATTGAAGAGATAAATCACAATGGCTGACTCCCTTTTGGGTTTAGGGCATGGGTCCAAGAGACTTTTTTGTAGGTATTGGCATGTTACACAGGTGTACCAATTGTCGTACGTGTAGGTGAAATGTAGCGTAAAGCGCACATCTTTGAAAGTTTGTAGGTGCCGCTATCGAGCCATTTTGCCACACCTAATTCTGAAACCCATATCAGACGTACATTTTCACCACTTCTGATGCGTGTGCAAAGTTTCATGACTTTGAGTATGTTTAGACCCTAAAAAATTCGATTCATTTGGGAAAAAATAAAACTAATAAGAAGGGGCCCTAATAAGATGACACAACTAATGCCATGACGGGCATGCAAAAAAAAAAAAAAAAAAAACAACCTTTAAGTAAACAGTTGTCAAAGGAGAACTGTAATCTGGTTGATCAAGCCTGTTTTTCAGTGGAACTTCAGTGCAAACCTCATCTCACATGCCACTTAGGCAATGCCAGCGTAAGGAACTTAAGAACATATAGGCAAGTCCACTTGTAAGTTCTTACATCCATCCGCGCTGTTTCAGTTGTTTTCATGTGTAAACACCGGTTAAACTTTGACCGTTGCAAAGCATCTCGCTGTTTTTCAGCTCGTGCAAGACACCGCTTTAGACAGTGTGACACGTTAAAAAGAACTTAAAATGATTAAAAACATGTCGAAACGCCCGTGTTCTATTCTGTCCATTGCGCTGCATCTAGCTATTTTTGTAGCGCAAGGGGCGCATTCAGTGTGAATGGCCCCTTTCTCTTTCTATAATCCTCTTTGATTCGACGACAAAGATGGGCACGTGAAACATTCAGAAATGAAGCATTATGGGGGTCCTTTTTTATTTTTTTTATTAATTATATTGGGTCCTGGGTAGCTCAACGAGTATTGACGCTGACTACCACCCCTGGAGTTGCGAGTTCAAATCCAGGGTGTGCTGAGTGACTCCAGCCAGGTCTCCTAAGCAACCAAATTCACCAGGTTGCTAGGGAGCTTGTAGTCACATGGGGTGGTCATCCTCGTGGTCGTGATTAGTGGTTCTCGCTCTCAATGGGGCGTGTGGAGAGTTGTGTGTGGATCGTGGAGAGTAGCATGAGCCTCCACATGCTGTGAGTCTCCGTGGTGTCATGCACAACGAGTCACGTGATAAGATGCGCGGATTGACGGTCTCAGAAGCGGAGGCAACTGAGACTTGTCCTCCACCACCCGGTTTGAGGTGAGTAACCGCGCCACCACGAGGACCACGAGGAATCGGGCATTCCAAATTGGGAGAAAAGGGGATAAGAAAAAAAAAGTGTTATATTTTACTGCAATAATGTAGTATTTTAAAGGAGATGTATTAGTTTAATTTTGTCTCTTTAAATCTTGTGTGTGTGTGTGTATATATATATTACAATGTGCATCTGCATGCTAGCGGTCCACTGACCCAGCGGGAAATGTCCAGACTCTCCACATGGCCAATCTGGCCCTGGTGATCGCATTGTTTTATTGATTCCATTTCCAATGACAAACTGTAAGGACTGTTACTGTATTTTTTGGAACAGTCTCTAAACTATCAGCCATCTTGGCAAACATTGAAAGCTATTAAACAAGTCAAGGCCCATAACAAGTAACAGGGTCTTTGCCACAGCACTGTTTTTCATAGAGAAGCATCTCATCTCCTGGTAGAATGCATATAGAGCATTATGTAAAGTGCCAAAGTAATCTAGTGATTATACCACCCAAAAATGCCATCTGTACACAGTAATTCCATTAACACATCCCTCTTTCTACTTGCATTTAGGATAAATATCCTAAAAACACAAAGTGAAAATAGAAATCGTCACTGCGCAAGTTTATGAAGTAATGGATAGTGGATGCATAACAGGTCCATTAACTTTAAATTATTAAGATTTCAGGCTTAAATGTATCTGAAAGTACAAGGGAAAGTGTATATTTTATTTGCTAGAACTGCTCACCATTTGCTTTATGTTTTTCACCATTTTAATCCCCTTTATGGCTTACCATTTTATTATAAATGGTCCAACGGTGTGACATATATTCTCAAAATCACAGGACATGCCAACTTCCCAAAAGTAGGCGATTCCATGCCAACTAATCATATATTTCTCAAACTTGCTTTATAGACAGCGGGTGCAGAAACCTCTATATGGTTATTTTCAAAGTTGCTAAAAAAAAAAGTGGAGAAGAGTCTTTTCTTAGCAGTAGTGAGAAATGAGAAGACAGAGAAGAGAGAGATTATAGTGGTCTCCGGCATATACTTGGTTGGGGAATGAAGACAGATAGCACACATGAAGGGCTGGAGAGAAAGAGAGAGAGGAAAAGCAGGCCACACTGTTGGGCGTGGAGCACAATAGGGATGAAATATGGTGGCGAGCAGAAAGATTCTGATTAGTGGAAGGCTTCCCGGAAAGATCTACGAACACAACAACCGAACTCCCCCTCAAAAAGATGCTTTTCATGGCTGTCCATGGCTCTGGGGGAGATTTGCGCCGTGCGCTCAATCCCTCCTTCCTCCTTTCGGCCCTTAATCTGGGAACGGAGAGCCTTCGGGGCTGCGGGGGCAACAATAAGTGGTGGGAGGGAGATTGTATGTTCCTAATAGTTACAGCCTCCGAGTGGTGTAACGCAATTACGGAGGCTGCAGAAGAGCAGCTAATGTGCATGCAACGAGCGGCCTGATATGGATCAGGTATTGAGTTGGTTGCTTTTAATTCACTTTCCGGCACAAAAACGGGAGCATTAGTTAGATTAGATGGGCCAAGGAGGGTGGTAGTGGGTGAGACATGGTGGAGGGCAAGTGAATTTGTTTAGTGCCGCCTGTCAATTACCATGTCAAACCTTCTGCTGAATGCTTATTTATCTTCAGGGGTGAGGGGAGAGAAAAAGACTTGACAAGACAACAAGCCCTGAATACAATTAATAAAGGGACGAGTCCATTGACGAGGGCACCTCAGGACGGCAGGCGAAGCCATTTGGGTTATGACCATCACAATGATGTATGAGGCCACATCCAACCCCTTATCTTCAATATACTCTGATCAGAGTAAGATAAGTGTGATTCACCCGGGGCAAGTCCAACCCTCCTCTTTACAGCACTATAGGATAATACTGCTAAAATAAATCAGCATCTCCTGAAGGAAATAGCTGTGCTTGCAAAGGCACACAAGAGTAGGGAATTTACCCACATAAACCTATAGATACAAAGAGAAAGGGAGCGAGATAGAGAGAGACAAAGATTGATATTTATTAGTTAGGGGAATTGCAAGGAATTTTACAATTCTGTTTAATTACCGATTCCATTTACAAATCTCTTAGTCATTTTTAGATAGATTAAAAAAAAAATAAAAAAATGCAATTTTTACAGCATTTACTGCCCTAAGCTGCCATTAGAATGAGATCAATTTAAGATTTCTACAGAGCAAATTTAACAATGAGAAATAAATTTAATGCAATTCTTGTAAAAAAGTGTGTTTACTACAAAAAATACTACACATAAAAAAAAAAAAAATTATAAAATTCCACTGATTACAACAAAACTTATGTATCTTTATTAAGATTTACTCAGTCTATGCTCTGATGTATACACGTTTTTGATTCAAAAAACAAAACGGATCATTAGAGTCGAGCTGTGTTTCGCGCTGTCGATTCAGAAGAATCGGATCATTAGAGCCATTTGTTCTGCAATCAGACTATACTGTTTCGCACTGTTGATTCAAAAGAATCGGATCATTAGAGCCATTTGTTCTGGAATCAGACTACACTGGTTGCACTGTTGATTCAAAAGAATCAGATCATTAGAGCCATTTGTTCTGCAATCAGACTATACTGGTCGCAATGATTCAAAAGAATCGGATCATTAGAGCCATTTGTTCTGGAATCGGACTACACTGGTCACCACTGTTGATTCAAAAGAATCAGATCATTAGAGTCATCTGTTCTGGAATCAGACTACACTGGTCACCACTGTTGATTCAAAAGAATCGGATCATTAGAGCCATTTGTTCTGGAATCAGACTACACTGGTTGCACTGTTGATTCAAAAGAATCGGATCATTAGAGCCATCTGTTCTGGAATCAGACTACACTGGTCACACCATTTTGCACTGTCGATTCAAAAGAATCAGCAATAGATATAGAAGTATACAGAAACACATTGTCAGAGTACTTTAGTACAGTGTTCTGTCCGCATCACCAGAAAACTCACATTTGAGAACCATTAACGGAACCAAAAGTCATGAAAATCATACAGTTCCGGTATTTCCAGGATTTTTTAAAATAACAGAACCAGTTCTGAACAAGAACCAGAACTTGGTTCCCAACCCTAATGGTAATATACACACAGTAATACACAATACAGATGGAAAAAGAGATGCCAGTCTGAAACTACAGATTGGCCAAAGACAGATTACATTTCAGTATGCAAATCTGCACCAAAAAAAAATAAAAATCTTTATAATATATTACAAAACATCAGATATTAAAAAAGGCAAGACAAAGTCAATTAAAAACTAGGGATGCTCCAATCAGGATTTTTACAGCCGATCCCGATCATTTCACCTTTTATCAAGGTTTGTCATAACTGGCTATATGTAATCTTTCTGCACACTGTCACTATAAATTGTATTTTCCTCTTCCCAGTAATATCACTTTCCCTAGTTTTTGCTGACAAAAGTTTAAAAGCCTTATTAAAAAAGTTTTTAATAAGACTTTAAAACAAGTACAGGCTAACAAAATAATCTCTACATTAAGATAACCTTAGAGAGTCAAACTGAAGACAAACTGATAACCCATAGGTGCAATTAAAATGAATGTGACATTTTTGGTTATTGATTGGTGGTTTCATTTAATTATTATTCCTCATTTTATTACCATTTTATTTTTGCATTATATTCAATACAGTACATCATGGTATCTTAAAGAATTATTACATTTATAAATTCCTTCCCTGCCTTTTCATTTAGTTGGATGATTGTATTAGTTTTTCACTTGATGCTGTTTGAACTTTAATGAGGGGAACACGTGCTCTCTCTCGTGAGGGCAAGAGATGAAAGTGGGGAAAGAGTGCATGTTTCTGGACTCTGCAGGTGCTACTATTGTTAATGCCATTTAAGATGTTTGAACTACGCCACATCTTGTAACTCGTGTTGTTACGGAGATGCCTATGCCCGGCTGAGACTGAGAAGCTGACGCCATGAGCGATAATGAGGACAGTTTCACAGCACGCGCTGTTTTCCCTTTGATTGTCGCGTGTGAAACGCCACATTAACAGTACAGCACACAAACTTCTCATATTCGCCATGCCTCTCCCACTGCATCATTTTTAACTGCTGAATCAAGTTTATTGTCTTACAACACTATGCCAGTATTCCCCACTAGGGTTGCCACTTTTGAAGTTTTAAAATAAGAGACACTTAAATTGGGGGGGGGGAAAATCACAGCCCCTAACCACATCCTCCACAGTTTTAGCAATAAATGAGCTAATATGCGTTTTTAATAAAATTTGTATATCCTATCTTATAGGCTAAAATGAGAACTTTCCTGACCCATGACTTATAAAAAAAATAAAATAAAAAAATAAAAAATTTTTATAATTCTTTTATTTCATTTATTTCCTTCATCTGTACTTGTCTTTATGATTGTAATCATACATTGTTTGATCTTATTGAACATTTATATAGAAAACTGCAGTTTTACCACCATTTTTGGACTTTCCACACGGTCCCTTACCATACCCTCCACAGTATTAGCACGTTCAGCACAATGTGTGAACTTTTCAGACGGTCCCTTACCACACCCTCCACAGTATTAGCACGTTCAGCACAATGTGTGAACTTTTCAGACGGTCCCTTACCACACCCTCCACAATATTAGCACGTGTGGACTTTTCAGACGGTCCCTTACCACACCCTCCACAATATTAGCACGTGTGGACTTTTCAGACGGTCCCTTACCACACCCTCCACAGTATTAGCATGTTTCAACACAATGTGTGGACTTTTCAGATGGTCCCTTATCCACCATAGGCAAATTTTCCAACTTATATCAATGTGATCTGGAACGATTTCACCGTGACGCCATCTGACCAACTTGGATACGGGACAAATTATTATTCATTCACACATTTATTTTTTGGAACCAATTCAACTTAAATATAGTTATAAATTGTAAACAAATACTAATGATGACAATAATAATAAAAACATTTTTTTATTTTTTATATTGATTCAATACGGGATGCATCATTTTATCTTCAAATACGGGACAATCCTGTATTTTACGAGAGGGGTGGCAACCCTATTCCCCACACTCCATGATGCCATGACAGTGCTGCTGCACGTCTTTTACAACACGAGCAATCGGTTTATGCGATTGGCCAAATTACCTAACCCTAACCTCTTTTAAAAACTAAAAACACAGCACAAAGACTAAATTATCTTCAAAAACTTTTAAAGTAGTCAGTAAGTGGTTTGAGCTGAATTTGTATCAAAGAAAAGAGATTTCAATACAGTGCTCACCTTGAAATTACTATAACTATATGAGCCATGACATTGCTTGGGAATATTATTGACTGCAGCCCATGGAAATGTGATTTTTTCTTAAACAGATGGAGGAGCAGGGCAAGTTTTAGATTCTGCAACCAGCTGAGAGAATGAAAGCGAACAAATGATCAAAACAAAGTGCTGTGGCATATAAAAGAAACAATGCTGCTCAAATCCGCATATGGCCTACATTTCTTTTTTAGTTTCGAGTGTACTTAAAGTACAAAAAAAAAAAAAAAAAAACCCTATAAGACTTTGTTGCATGTTGAAAACTGTTTGAAACGAGCATCGAAAACCAACTCAACTCAGAACGCACATCAAGTGTCCTTGTGCTGGTGGAAAGCAAATGGAAACGTTTAAACTTTGGGGAGTCTGGGAAAGGCCATGTGAGACCCTAGTTAACAAATCATTACCTGCCTCATCTGCGCCATATCTGCAGAGAAACTTGAACTGCTGTTTTTACCGCTCACAAACGGCTCTTACAGCACATTCAGATGCCTAAATGGTAAAGAAAATGGGGCTACTGTTTTCACCTACTACCCACTCGCACACATAATCACAACAATATGGGGGAAAAATCTGGGCATCGGATACCACGCCAGCTCAATGATATAAAGTTACTGTGGCTGAAGGGAAAAAAAGTTTTTATCATTTGCAGATAACTGAACAGAAGGGAGGTTTTGTGCCACCCCGAGACCACCGCAGTACAGAGAATGAGCAATGAGTTTCTCATCTGAGATGCACTTTTAAAACGCCCATCACAAACTATCCGTCACTTAAAGCTTGAATGTCAATGCACATTTTACTGTGGCGCTTGTGAACCTGAAGAGAGACGAAAGAGAAGACACAAATGAGAAAGACAGTGATGTGAGAGGAGGACAAGAGACTCACTGATGCAGGTCTGTGCAGTTAAAAGGTGAATTTTCTATTTTATACATCAGTCAAGCAACAGTTTTGATTTATAGCCAGTGCTTTCCATGAAAAACTAAAGTAATTGGAGTCACATTCCAGTATTTTAAAAGCAATAAAGGCTACTAAATTCTCTTTGGAATAAAAACTATTAAATATTGAAGATAATCTGTAATTAACAGCTAGTTTTAAGTCTATTGTTGGGGGGCTGGGTAGCTCAGGGAGTACTGATGCCAGCTACTACACCTGGAGTCGCGAGTTCGAATCCAGGGTGTGCCGAGTGACTCCAGCCAGGTCTCCTAAGCAACCAAATTGGCCCGGTTGCTAGGGAGGGTAAAGTCACATGGGGTAACCTCCTCGTGGTCGCTATAATGTGGTTCACTCTCAGTGGGGCACATGGTGAGTTGTGCGTGGATGCCACGGAGAATAGCGTGAAGCCATCATACGCGCTCAACGAGCCACGTGATAAGATGCGCGGATTGACGGTCTCAGACGTGGAGTCAACTGAGATTCATCCTCCGCCACCCGGATTGAGGCGAGTCACTACGCCACCACAAGGACTTAGAGCGCATTGGGAATTGGGTGTTACAAATTGGGGAGAAAAGGAAAAAAAAAAAAAAGTCTACCGTTTTTACCCATTTTCTAGGTTAAGCACCTATTTTCACTGACCCTTTGTTGCATAATAAATAAATAAAAAGTGTCAAGCTCTTTTTTTTATACCCTGTTAGTGGTGCCAGTCAATCACTGGTGACACTCTTTGCACTGCCAACTCCTTGATAAATGTCCTGAACAGCCCAAAACTCATGAATGTCACTCACATGTCACTCATTTGTAGTTTACTGGCCGTTTACACTCTTGAGACTCTACGCAAAGACTGAAATACTATCCTGTGTTCTGTCAAGTTCTATTGAAAACAAACAAGAGAGAAACGCAAGTCCAGGGCTAAAAAGTAAATATTCATGTCCATATTTCACGTGCCTCCGTCGCTAAAATTCAATCAGTGTGGAAACCACTGCCAGAATGAGCAGTTGGCTGAAGCCAGACACGGCTGGTCCATAGTATTTCTGACTTTCCTACTGAACATAGCACAAAAGAGATCAGATTTCCACACAAAATCATTTTCACATGACACGGAGGGAATGGAAGAAACATGTATATTTCCAAGGGAAAATGTGCACTTTTGTTTCCCTCTAAGCTCAGACATCTTGAGTATTGTCTTGCACACTTGGTTTTTATTTCCATGCACGCAACGCAACACAAAGTGGTCAAGAATAGCAGCAGTTAATGTATTGGGATCTGTCCTCCTTTCTTACTGGGTTTCGAGGGAAACTGGAGAGTTTTGTTTGATTTTTTTATATGCTAGCCTCCTCTTCCTCCTCTCCTCTTTCCTCCTCTCCTCTTTCCTCCTCCTTTCTGGCCTTTCTGTTGCTTTTGTTGGCTCAGCACCCCAGTGCTGGAACAAGACGGTGCAATAAAACATTTCCCTCACAATAACAACGATAAAGCACAAATCTCTAACCAGTAAAGAGCAACTTTTGCAGCATTATTAAAAGAACAAGCATGCCGAGATTTACTGACGTGTTCTCTCACAAATGTGCAAGGTAAAAGTGTGCAGCGGGCCAAATTTATGTACCCGACTACTGAATGAAAGCATTCAAGGGGCTGTAATTCAAATGTGACTACTCGCTGAAACGGCAGCAGCGTTCTACATTCGAAACTCTTGAATGAGCATACCACTGTCCCCCTTAAACAACTCACCTGGTCCAGTGCCAGCGAAAATCTGGCAGGGTCGCCCGCTGCCCCTCGGCCAGGAATCGATACATTTCCTGTGTCACGGTGAAGCCTTCATTTTGCGTGAGAGAGTGTTGGATTACGGTTAATGTTCGCGTATTAGTTCACATCAGTGAGTGCTCGTTACTGCGCTGAGTTTATGACCTCTGACTGACAGAGAGAAGCTGCCAACTGCATCCTGCAGACAGACGGAGCTAAAAATGTGACCAGTTAATAATGAATGCACAGGCATATCAGAACATCACATATACATTAAAACAAGCACACCACTGACACTATGGGTGGGTGTAGTGACCAAAACCAAATATCACCTCATGAGTAATTATCACCATAACAGTATGTAACAGTATAGTTATTTCTTCTGGAAATTCAACAACAAAAAGAAATGTGGTTTATACTGTGTATTCAATTATTACTAAATTATAAATGAATAAGTCATCAATGCAAAAACACTGACACGGGTTAAAAACTACAGAGCCTTTGCAAAACCTTTATCCATCTCTTTCGAAAATTAATCATGGTTTTACTATATTAACTATATTTAAACCATGACATTTGTGATAAAACCGTAGTAATAATTAGGGATGCACCGATACCGCTTTTTCTCTTCCGATCCGATTCCGATATCGGAAATCTCAGTATCGGCCGATACCGATCCCAAGCCGATACCAGTGTTGTTGTTTTGCTTAATCAGTTTAGAATATCTTTACATAATTGTGTGGAAATAATTTGGAGTACTCTTTAATATGTAAAGAGACACAAACCTCTAACTACACATTATTTCAATATAAATGTATAGCTTATTAAGAAACACTTTATTATTAACTAGTAAACTGGATAATGTAGCAGCACAATTAACAGTAATTCCAGTCTTCATGTCTTCAGTAGAAAAGAAACCAGTGTTTTATTTTTATTTTTTTATGTTTCAACGTGCATCTGGACTTCAGATCTTTTTTGTTCAATTTAATTGTAAGACATCAGTCCACTTTTCATTCACACATTTATTTTTTGGAACCCATTCGACTTAAATATTGTTATAAATTGTAAACAAATACTAATGATGACAATAATAATAAAAGTTATTAATATTATTATTGACTTTTAATTTTAAATACAACAGTAATATATTTAAATTGCGCACTTTTTAAACCCTCACGCTTTTATTTTGACATTCTGAACTCTCCAGGAAGTCCTGTATGTGTCTGTTTGTAGGCTTAATTCACTTCTTATTCAGATTCTGGTCAAATGCTCCTCCGGTGCCGTTCTAAATGCATATTATAAGTGAACCGAACTATTGAGCATCTACATCTGAGATGCTGTTCTTGAGTAGCGCTCAAATATTGCACACGCATGAAGGATAAAAATATCCGCGAGTGCATCAGCAGCCTGTGCGTGAGTTTGTGTCAACAGAGCAGCAGCATTCACTAACACGCTGGCGCTGTGCATACTATATATTTACTTATTAAACAGCCTTTTGTGATTTACAGAGCTATCGCACGTCTTCAAGTGGCTTTGAATAAAATGCACGAGTCATATGAACTGCTATAATGGTGTTTTTATGGTTCTTATGTCATTTTTGGACAGTAATGACCATGACTAACACACAGTATCGGATTTGGATCGGGCTCGTCGGACCGATACCTGATCGGTGCATCCCTAGTAATAATAATCAGTCAAAAAGCATGGCTAGTTTGTGGTACATGTGGGTTTTAAAACTATGGTAACCACAAAAAAATAAATACAAAATGGTTAAATTATTCCTGCTGGTTTACTATAATGAAACCATGGGCATGTTAAGGGCGTTTAACAATACTACCACAAATTAAACATCGTGTTAAGGCCCAGGTATACTTTGTTTTTGCGTGTTCCGCCTCGACCGCGTTGCCTTCGTGAGTGTACTCCGACTCATTAAGCGAGCGTAAATGAATGCGTTTGACGCAACTTCTTTGTGATACTCTTTTAGTACAGTCAATGGCCGGCGTATGCACCGACAATGACCGCGTCCACGAGTCAAGAAGATCTGGCCAGCGCGCAGTCTGGATTGTGACGAAAATGTACATCACGCATACTGTACGTTGAGCGATCGGCAACGCGGACGCGCAAAGTATACTTTGGCCTTTACTCTAGTAAAACTGTGGTAACCATGTTTTCTTACCAGAATGATTATAATTTTAATTAACATACAAATTGATTGATACTAAAAATACTTTCTAGATAAACATGACTAATTCCAGATACGGATTTCTAGACGGACTTTTAGATAAAAATAATACCTAAATTGGCTTTGAGGTATTTTGTAGTTTTCTTATTTTATACTATTATTTCCGAACATCAGTGTTATTTTAAATAAATTAGATTTTAAATTTACGCTGTTGACAACTTTGCGTGTTGCACTTTTTTTGTGCATTTGTTGCACACCTTTGTTTTCTATAATTGAGTTACTTTTTTAAAAATACCTTTAAAATGTAGGAAAAATCGAATCGAGAATCGTAAATCATTAAGTTTGAAAAAACTCGACCGGTTAGTCTTGATTTACAGATGTATAAAACAGCAATAAAGTCATTTAGGAATACAGTTCTCTGCTGGTTTTGGATTTGTAGCCAATATAAGGAATATGTCATGCAGTTGATCCAACCCAAAATTACAATTTATGTAAATTCTATTAATCTAAATTAATCTCAATTACAATATTTACAAGGGCAATTATGATTTGTCATAATCGTGCATACCCAAGGTCATATACACACCCGTGACTGCACATCAGTTCTATGTTAATGCATCATGTTGCAGCTGAAAATGACATAAATGTGATGCTTTGCCTCACAAACAACCCCTTAAGCTTGTCCTTGTCTTGACTTGTTCTTAAATGTCCTGGGGCTGGATTCATGAAAATCTTAAGAAAGAAGATTAAAAAAAATAAATAAAAAAAAAATAAAAAAAAAAGGTCTTTGGATACATTTGCAGCAGTTTGTTAGAATGTTTCTTAGTGCAATTCATGAAAAACATTAAGTCTTTTCTTGAATACTTTTTGGAAGAAAAGCTATACATGGACACCACGTAATAAACGGTATAGCAGAATCTCTACCAGTTGATGCATATCTACCGATACACAGTTTATGCCATTATACCCCCCAGTTGTAACTGGCACAACAGCTCAAGCCCTTTCTTGACAGGACAAGTTTCCAAAGCTTTTGCCTAAAGATGTCAGAAATGGCTGCTTTCAGTCGGCCTGCACTCACAAACTGTTGTCAATAAAGGGAAGTCACTTCTCTCGGTCCCCACACAGTCACTCGGCAGTGCTGACTCTCCACTTTATCCATCTATTCACCACTTCCATTACACTTTTTATCACTTTAGAAGAGGATACACTGTATTATTCTTCGCAGTCTATGTTTGGAGGGCTTCCTGTGGGACTGCTGTTGTTAAGTGAGCAATTCTTCATGTTTTGCGAAGCGCCACGCAGGAGACGGAATTTTCCCCACTTTTCATTTTGCCCCAACTCCAGTTTATTTCATTGCAATTGGCATCTTAACTGGCCAGAATTAATCAGACGATTCCAACAGAACCAACTTTATGCATTTCCATGCACGTTTGTTTTCCATATCCCGGGTGAGCTTTATAAAGCGTCAGTGAAGGTCAAAATTAAACGCCATTTGGGGGCCCAGGCCGGTCGCTCGGCCCACCCGCTGTAAACTGACCTCATTGAAGGCCTTGTGATTAACGATGTTTAACTCTCTCAATGGACACCTTGTGCTCTGCTTCTCGTCTCAGGCAGTTCATTTCAAAGCCCTCCATTCTTTTACGTGGAATGCATGATCGTGGTATTGTTGTGATAAGAGTTTCCCGTGGGTTCGGCAGCAACAGGTCATGCAGAAAGCCTTCATTAAGGAGACTTACTACTGTATGATTCTCCATCGGGCTCCCGTAAAATTAAGCACTCCTGGCTCTTGGGACTCAGGGGATCTGGGCCTGAGATGTGACTGAACATCAAAGTGCTGAGTTAGGGTTTAGCAAGTGATATCACAAGCAGATAAACTAATGGTCCAAATGCTACAACCACTGAGCAACTGCTACAGAGACAAACACACATGAAGAACAAGAGAACCAAAGACAGAACAGGAAAGAAAAACAACAGCTGTCACCTTTGGAAAAGACATGAATCAAGGATAAAAGATGTACAACACACATAAAATTCCATCCCATTTCTTTGTTTTGCACTGAATGCTCTCCACACACACTTTTTCACATTTCCTAACGGATGGATCGCACAATATGTGGCTCTAATTTAGCACCTCATTTAACCGACAGAAAAAACAACATTAAGCATTGACTTTGTGACACACACTCACTGAAGCTCTCACATTATGGCCCGTGCAGTTTAAAATTCTGCTTGGCAGTTTTGTAGATAACTAAAACGAAGAAATATGGGGGGAATTAAACAGAAGATTGATTCTGAGGAGATGAATGCATGGTATTCATGTGTCTTTATCTGACAGGGCTTGTGCTCTCAGGGCCTCGAGTTCAGTTATTCTCTCTGACAAAACATGTTTGGGCCGGGTTGAGGATGTGTCAGGAGGCGAGCGCTTTATCACTGTCTGACGGAGAACTGATAGTCTGTAGGAACCAGACGCAGGGATCAGTCTAAAAGCCCCAAACTGAGAATGATAACCTGCAGAATTCACTTAAAGCCATCTCCCCCGCTCGCATGGGGGCCGTCTGATGCACCTCGTTTATCCTGTTCGAAGGTAAAGTCAACATGGCCCTATTTACTTTCATAAAAGGACAGTTCACCAAAAAAAATTAATGTTCCAAACTGATATGAATTCAGTTCAATTGTTCTTGCCTCACTAGAACTTTTTTCTAGATTTTTTTTTTTAAATAAACCTTATTGATTTTTTGAAAAGATTTAATACCTCATTCGTTTTGCATTTCAGGTAAATTATTTATATTATACTAAATCAAGAAATTTATTTTCTCCAGTGTTTGACTTGACTTAGGGATGTGCAGAAGTAATCGACTAATTGAGTACTCGTTGTGCACCAGCTAGTCAGCTGTTAAAAACAGTACTTGAATATGGCAAATTTATTTTTCCTTTCCAAAATTGCTTGTCGCAGTAATGTGAAGCGGTACGAGAAACTCCGTAGCTTATCAGACCGGTATGCATGTATGTGCATTAAATCTTTGAACACGGGTAGAGCGCATTTTATAAAATGCCAACTTTCACCACTTGTTTTTTTTTTTTTTCATAATAACATGTGAAAGTAAAAAGTGTGAGTTTGTATATGCAAAACCCTAATGTCATCAGTATTGATTTTTATGTACATTTCGGGTGAGTGCAAATGTTTTTTACTGTTATTTGAAAATATCTATTTTACACGGGGCCTGGGTAGCTCAGCAAGTAAAGACACTGACTATCACACCTGGAGTCACGAGTTCAAATCCAGGGTGTGCTGAGTGACTCCAGCCAGGTCTCCTAAGCAACCAAATTGGCCCAGTTGCTAGGGAGGGAAGAGTCACATGGGGTAACCTCCTCGTGGTCGCTATAATGTGGTTCTCGCTCTCTGGTTGGGGAGTATGGCGAGTTGTGCGTGGATGCTGTGGAGAATAGCGAAGCCTCCACGCGCACTACGTCTCCATGGTAACGCGCTCAAGTCACGTGATAAGATGCGCAGATTGACGGTCTCAGACTTGGAGGCAACTGAGATTCGTCCTCCACCACCCGGATTGAGGCGAGTCACTATGCCACCACGAGGACTTGGAGCCCATTGGGAATTGGGCATTCCAAATTGGGGAGAAAATAAATTATATTTGATTTGTTTTTTTTCTTTAATTTTTTGCATATTGACCAGTTAATTTTTTTCCCCCAAAAGAAAAGCAGTTTGTTGAAGTTATCTTATTTTAAAACCGTTCTTGGTAATGTTTGTGAATAAAATAAAAATGTCTTGTGCATCACACTTTTAATTTACGATTAAATCGATTACTCGTTTTTAAAAATTACTTAAAATCCCTGGTTTGACTATTTCCTCCCTCTTTCCGTTGACCATGAAAATAATATTAGGCAGAACATTAGCCTCAGTCACCGTTCACTTTCATTGCATCTCTTTTCCATACATTTAAGTGAACAATGCTAGAGGTCAACCGATATATCGGATTTACCGATTAATCTGGGTCGATAGTTGCGTTTCGGGGTCGATCGGCTACCGGAAAAAATCAACTCCGCTAGTTTCCAATAGTTATTTTTGGTTTCATTTCTTTGTGGCCGGCACTGGAGGGTTGTACAGTCTGAACTCCTTGGTTCAACAATATAAATGGCACCCTCTAGAGGTTAAACAAACAATTACTGACTTTGCGTGAAGTTGATTGTCCAACGAGACGTTAGCTTCAAATGCGGGTTTAAAACATCGACAAGAGAAAAGCCTAGATACGTTTACAATACATGTTATTTTTACTGTCATGGTACAACAAATCAGTCATTTAAGACAACCAAAGTTGGTATGATAATTTGTTTAACTGCTACACTGGAGAATTGCATTGCCGACATGTTCGGTTAAAACAATGTTAAGTCAAGGATGGAAACTGCTTACCTTTCCTCAAAATACACCGTTCTGAATAATAATAAAAAAAGTTACTTATGAATTTGTGCTGATCTGTTGTTTTTTATTCAGTACAGTTGTATTTAGAGTATCAATATTCAGAGATAGCAGTGGTATTCGGCTTAACTCGGTGGTGAAGCGGCTCAGACTATGAGCCCAGACCAGGGGCTGTTCAATCAGATGAAACACAACAGACTGGAACAGAACATGGAGGATCTCAAGACACACATTTCCAAATTAAACATCTATCCTGAACAACTCATTGCTTAATCTGAGAAACGCTTATAAGAGAGCAAGACGCGATGGCCAAAGACCTCCACCAACTGTAAGGGGCTGTTCACACCGAACGCTTTTGCAACCATCCATTTGTTTTTCTATGTAAACGCACTAGACGAACGTCTTTGTTACCCTTTGTTTTTCTTTATTCAGCATCTCATGCAGAAGCGCTGTTTTTTAGAGAATGTCTAATTAAAAATAACTTTAAAAGCATATTGAGACACCTGCTTTCTGTTAAACTGTATTTGTTGCGCTGTGTCAAGCCTTTTTTTAGAGCAAGAATGTGATCGATCTGAAGTCTCTAATAATGCAGCATCTAGTCAACAAATTAATTACTCTATAATGATATGACATGTACTGTAAACATACCTTTTCGTTGTTGATGTTTTAAATCCGCATCTGAAGTGTTTCACTCCATGTAGTCTCACGTGTCAAAACAAACAGCACAAGGCATCAGTGAAGTGATCGTTTTTATTTTCGCCTCTAGAGGTCGCTCTCATACTGTAAAACAGCGTACCCTTCCCAGCCACTCCAGCACCAGACGCAACGGGGAAAAACTATCGGTGTGCATTTTTGCCGATAACCGATAGTTCCAGAAATCTGTTATCGGTGACAATTAATCGGCAAAAACCGATATATCGGTCGACCTCTAATTAAGAGCATGGTAAAATCTGTCTGAAATGAATTTTGATGAGAGGGCACATTGTATGTATTATATAACAATGTGTTCATGTGAGGGCACATATACTATAGACAATGCCATATAGACTTTAACTGATTTTATTTCTATCCCTTTTTTGTACATCATTTATAGATTTAATATGACAATAAAGTAATAATAATAATAATAATATTGTCAGTAGCGATGAAGCATACAGTCACTATTTGGCTTTGTAAGGCAGTGTTTAATGTTACTGCTGAACAACAAACACATTTGACCTGTAATATTTTCATTAATCTCAGATGGCAAAGGCTTTGAACAAGGTACCAGTGTGGGAGAAATTTATTAAAGTATCGCCATGGAAAGTAATACTTAAAAGTTCAGCATCATTTTGCATCAAGTGGAAAGTTTATTCATTTTATACATTTTAAAAACTATCGGCTGATTAAATCGGCTATCAGTCTATTTTCCCACCTTAATTGTCGGTACTGGCAAAACCCACTATTGGTCGACCTCTAAATGATGCATTAAAAAAAATTGCTTTCATCAAATTGTAATTACTTGCTCCTCTTCAGAAACAACTTTCCTTTTCGCCGACATCACCAAGTCCTCTTATATAGACACCACTTTTTGCCATCCAATCAGTTCCTGGTTGATAAAATAATTAAATACTGCTCTACGAATTTTCTCTTTCTCATTGAATGTTCAGTTTTGACAATGTCACGTTATAGAAGCTAAATTGATTGTCACCAGCGCTTCGTGTCGACTTCAACCTACAAATCACCTGCCCATGATGATAAAAACAACTGCAGGTCTGTGCATTTAAGGTAGAGCAGGACTTAAGGAAAATGAACCTTAAATGGAGAGTCTGGCCTAAGGCAGGGTTTCTCTAATTACCCATCATAGACCAGACCCTTGCACAAACCCCTAGTCCCATTTGAGCTCTGATTTTATTGCCAAGTCAACAGTAGGACTTACACTGACCTCTTATCTCTGGCTGCATGGGGCCTTTAATGGAAAGCAGAATCAGGCGAAAACCTCAAAAGTACCAAGTAAATGTATGTTCTCATTTAAGTCCCATAAAAACAGGGAAGCACAAACATTTGTCTGAGCTATGCTTTCATCTGTTGTGTGCCAAGCTAAAGAATAACAGAGCCGGGAGGCTGATAAAGTGAAGATAGGAAATGTAAATGTGTGGGTATCATGTTCCCATGATTCCAGCAGGGAGCTGACTGTTTGTCTAAGGTGAATAGCAGTACACAGACCTTTCATTATATGCAACTTCTACCTCGTCCACATCAGTATGCAAGACAAAAATTAATTCGATGATGGTCAATTTGGCAGTCGGTCAAGCGTTATGCATTAGCCAAGCACACTAATAATTTGGCAAGAGTAATTTTAGCAGCTTTGTGGCTATTTCCAGAACTTGGATTGAAGGAATTGTGATCTTTGATTGACGAACAGATTCGCTCACTATAACACGCTGTTGGCTTTGTTAGTGAGAAAGCATATGGCTGACTGGTTAAAGGTTGCTCATATGATGCTCATTGGATTTTTGTTGTACCAAGTTATGACTAGACTGTGCTTGTAAATTCACTCATGCCCGTTTTCTGACAGCTTCCCAGCAACGTGGACACCGCGTCGTGTCTATAGGGAGTTCCATCACATGACAAATGCAAAGGTACTCCCGGTGCTGCTGGTGGGACTCACTGCTTTTTATAGCCTTTGCAGGAAATATGCGCAAAACAGCATCCTGCTGTTCAGTCCCAATCACAGGCCTGTCGTGATTATTAAATAACTGTCAGATCACGGTTATTTGATCCAACCGCGATTATTGGGCAATCAAATTCCAATCACATTTTAATGCCCAAATAAGGGAATATACTGTATAAATGCCATGAACTGTGCGTTTGTGTCATTCAGTTGAACACCGAGTCCGAGCGTCACTGAGCCGCACCGTGGAGGTCAACCAGCTCCTGTCAGCTCCTGTCCTGAAGAATGCATGAAGCACTCTGATGCACGCGCTGTCAGCAGAGGTTCTCGCCAAACTCTGGCGAAAATGTAAATGAGAACAAGTATAAAATCTATGGAAGTGAACGCAGAGCACTCCGGTTTCACTTTAAACGATCGTGTGATGGCCAGGGCTGAAACGATTAGTCGACAATAAAAAACTGATGACAAAATTCCATTGTTAAATAGTCGTTTGATCTCATTTAAGGTAACATGAGATCACATTAAACTCTAATGATGACGTGTGAGAGCAGCACTGCAGTTCACGACTGACTGAGGAGAGGAAGAATTACACCGCTCACAGATGAACTCTAAACTTTCCAAACAGCTTCAGGTGATGTACATCAAAGTATGAGGGAATTATAAAAGTAAATACAGAAGCACCCTCGTTGTGGAATAAGTGGAGCTTATTATATAGCACGAGCCTCCACATGCTATGAGTCTCCGCGGTGTCATGCACAACGAGTCACGTGATAAGATGCGCGGATTGACGGTCTCAGAAGCGGAGGCAACTGAGACTTGTCCTCCACCACCCGGATTGAGGTGAGTAACCGCACCACCACGAGGACCTACTAAGTAGTGGGAATTGGGCATTCCAAATTGGGAGAAAAGGGGATAATATAAGAAAAAAAAAAACCAATTGTTTTTGATCAACAACTGACTTTAGAGAACAGAATGGGTATTAAAAAAGACAAATGGGTTGCGTGGATCTCGTCTTTGGACACACATTACACGGAGCAACTTTTACTCTGAACACGCTGTGAAAGGATCTCGCTGCTGAACACTTCACGAATAAACTACACAATTACTGGTGAGTGCAATGTAAACATTTACCAGTCACTTGCCAAATACATTCACTTTAGTCACATAGCAGGAAATTTGGTTGCAAAACGCGAGTGACTTCCTCTCATTGTAGTAGAGGGTTTCGCTTTGAGTGAAAGATCGATCTTGGGATTTAAGAATAGATAAAGATAGCGATTAATCAGAAAATCAATTTTACCCACCCCAATCTTGATTTGCTGAAAGTGAATAAAACGCACAGTTGTTGTGTTCATTTCACCAGGAAACATGGCACATTAAAGTCAGTTTGCAGAAATGTAGTTATAGTAACGTTCATTCTAGGTAGGACAAAAAAGGCTTGATCATCAACCACAACAAGATAAATTAACTAAATGCACTGCTTCAACACTTCTGTGAACAAATTTGAAGGTTGCTCATTGGATCAATAAAAGGTAAACATCATGTGACTAAACATTTCCTTTACTAGTGAACTAGCAGTGCAACCTTGATTACAAACTAACTAGTTGTTACCAAGCGCTTAGTTTGGTGGTGTGGCGGTGGCGTAGTGGACTAAAGCACTGAACTGGTACGCAGAAGGTTGCCGGTTTGATCCCCACAGCCACCATCATTGTGCCCACTTAACAAGGCACTTAACTCCAGGTTGCTCCAGGGGGATTGTCCCTGTAATAAGGGCACTGTAAGTTGCTTTGGATAAAAGCCACTGCCAAATGCATAAATGTAAATGTAAACTTTACATCCCAACTGAAGTGAGACCTTACGCATAGCTGGTGCAATTCCTTCTTCATTTCAAGTCAATGCAATTTTTTCATTTGTTTTATCGTCCACGAGGCGAAAAACATAAGTCTGATCGCTTAAAAATTTAATCGCACACCTCTCCTCAACAAGCTGCACTAAAGCATCATTCATGCCCGTAGCACAAACAGTGCAGGATGAGTTATATCCTGTAGTTCTGAAAAAGCCTCTAACCCAGAGCATGAGCAATAGCAACAGTAATGCCCGGCAAATACCACTAATGATTGTTTGGTGCTGCTAGTGCCACAGAAATTATGCAGATTGCACAAAGCCATTGCTAATATATATATATATATATATATATATATATATATATATATATACACACACATACACATACATACATACATACACACACACACACACACACACACACATACATACATATGAATGTTTAAGACGATAGGAGATTGGCGCCATTCACCAGCAGGGCCAATTTGTGGTTGTGCACACATTTATGGTTGGGTGGTGTCCACTACAGAAAAACCTTCAAACTGTAACAGAGGCGTCATGTCACTCGCCCTCCATAACTGCCCTGAGCGGAGGCCCCTTGACTGGTAATAACTCTCATCTCTCTCTCCATTTCCTGATCACAATTACCCTCTCCATGAGGAGTAGAGGCTGTAAATTACATTTCTCTGATCCTCAGCTATAATTGGACACTGAGGATTCTCCGAGCAGCAGCCTTTCTGTAAGTGGAAAACAAAGAGCCTCTGAGCGCCCGGGTTTGGATTTCACAGCGAAAGTCAATGCGACTTATTACATTAAAACAAAGGTGCAACACCGCTCCATATTAAAATAAAATAAAAACACCAGCACAGAAAAGTTTAAACACACGAGTGAGGTATGGATGTAAGTGGCTGTCATTATAGGGAAGGGAATGTGTCGACAGATAGGTCAGTCACTTGTGCACTGGAATGCTTGTGAAGTATCTGCACTTGTGCCGGGCTGCACTAATGGACTGCTATTAGAAGCCAATGCACTTTGATGCTTCCCCCTGTAGTTTTGCCATTGACAGTGTGTGATTAATTGCACTCACTCCACTCCCCATTCGCTTTTCAGAAAGAAGAGGTGAGAGACTGTCATTGCAGTGACTTTGCTCGCTTACCTAAGTGCACAGCTGGAAACGGCGCGATTCACTTTAGACAATGCCGAGCGCGTACTGTAATACATCTTTCCACAGCCAGAGCGCTACGTGACATCAAGAGAAGAGAGCTGCAACCTCAGTACGCCTTTCACAGCAATTATCACAAAAAATACCCTCAGCACGGGGGAAGGCCAACAAACAGCATGTACTGCTGATGCCCACAAGGCGACGACGAAGACTCGACTTTGGAATTTCTGATGACACACCGTTTGGCTCGACCTTTACCTGCACGTGACTGCTTGTATGTATTAAGTCACATTTTCTCCCTCATACTAAAAAAAGGCATTCAATCTGCCCTACATCATATCATCCACAGGGAATTACAGATACACTGTGGCACTAGGTCATACTATAGTAGCTGCTGAGCACACAATACTGCCTTTGTGCTTTCCAAACGTATCTGAAGAATGACCATGATGGCTGTAACCATAGTAGTGCCCCTGAGACTCAAACGTTAGGCAATGAGGGAAGTGCTTAGAGTAATGATGATCGCAATAACATTCTCACTTACACACAATTTTAACGCCAACCGAGCTCTGAACTGCATGTGTGTGTGCATGTGTGTGTGTGTGTGTGTGTGTGTGTTAACTCTTCTCTTTCCGAGCACTTTGCTAGCATCTCATTGAAAAATTAAAATACCGTCTTAAAAATGCTTTGGGGCCCCACCTGTAAACAAAACTCAAAGGACACATAATATTGAGGAAAAAAAAAACTAGAGGACTGACGTGGAAAAAGTGAACTCATGCTATGACGAACGCAGCAGGCTGTGGGTTTGCTATGTTTTTTTTATGGTAATTACTGTACGTGTATAAGAGAACAAACAAGGCACCTTTGTTTGCCTATGAGGAGGATAGAGCATTGCATATGGAAACCACGGCATACACCGATTCTGCTCAGGTTTTACAGGCGCCTACAGGAGCCAAATAGAGAAACCCAAACAAAACAAAAAAACCTGTGAACAAAAATGTACAAGCATGGATTATGCACATTTGGGATCGTCGGCTTTCATCAACAAAGGATCTGCATATTCAAACAGACAGCCGGTCTGCTACAGCCCCCAAATCCGCACGCCCTTCTGCTGTTAAACGGATGACAAGACCATCTCCTGTTCAAGTATTGTCAAGGGTTTGGGTTGGACAGCGATGTTTTATTCCCTTGTTGCCTCTTAACTTAACACGGTTGCCTCTTATTCATATTCAGGCAAAAGGAGACACTTCTACTGGAGATGTCAGAGATTTTACTGTACTTGAAGTGACTCAGGCACTCCCGTACTCACCCTCTCTCTATTTATCTCTTTCTCGCCAGGGCCAAGAGAACACTGGGACAAATGGGAATTCACACACTTAATTAAAACAAGTGTATCGACAGTGAAAAATAGGGCAAAAGCAGAAACGGCTAAGGAGAAGATAAAGTGCAAGGGAATTTTGTCTATGAAGAATAATGGAAAGTACAAAAGGAACGTTCCTAGTTCAGTACAAGTTAAGCTCAATTAACAGCACTTGTGACCATGTAGATTATCACAAAAAATAATTTAGACTTATTCCTCTTTTTATAAAAAAAATAAATAAATAAATAAATAAAAAATAGTAAAATTAAAATCATGGGTACAGTAAGGCACTTATTATGGAAGTGAATGTGGCCAGTCGATAAATGCTAAAATACTCACTGATCAAAAGTATAGCCACAAGACGTAAAAATTAGGTAAAATTATGTAAACATGATTTAAATGTGATAAAATCGCTTACTAAGGCTATGTCTACATTAATCTGGATACATTTGAAAATGGCGTTTTCGTAACGCTCTACGTCCGCACTGCGGTTTAAAAAAAAAAAAACGCCGTTGCACGTACGGTCGGAAACGCAACTGTCCTCATGTTCCGTCGCCAGACACCAATTACGAGTAACATTATCTTTAACAATGGTATTAAAGTGAATATCAGGCACAAAAGCGCCGCTATAACACGGGCCGCCATCTTGATTGTTTTGGTTGAATGGATCACATGACTTTTTATCTCCGTTTTCCCAGTCCACACTGCCACCTTCGCGTTGTATTCTCAAATTTATCCTCTTGGGAGAATGTTTTCAAAAAGCTCAGTTTTTGCTGACAAAAATGACATCTCAGTGGGGACGGAAGGCTAAAACAGAGAAAAAGATGCGTTTTCAGATAAAAATGTATTAGTGTGGACGTGGCCTAACATTATCTGTGTAAAGTTACTCAATAGTAAACCTTCACTGCCAGGGCTGAGTAGCTCAGCAAGTATTGACGCTGACTATCACCCCTGGAGTCGTGAGTTTGAATCCAGGGTGTGCTGAGTGACTCCAGCCAGGTCTCCTAAGCAACCAAATTGGCCCGGTTGCTAGGGAGGGTGGAGTCACATGGAGTAACCTCCTCGTGGTCGCTATAATGTGGTTCTCACTCTCGGTGGGGCGTGTGGCGAGTTGTGCGTGGATGCCGCGGAGAATAGCGTGAAGCCTCCACATGCGCTATGTCTCCGTGGTAACGCGCTCAACAAGCCACGATATAAGATGCGCGGATTGACGGTCTCATACTCTGAGGCAACTGGGATTCGTCCTCCGCCACCCGGATTGAGGCGAGTCACTACGCCACCACGAGGACTTAGAGCACATTGGGAATTGGGCATTCCAAATTGGGGAGAAAAAAATCACAAAAATAAAAAAATAAACTTCATTGCCATGATGACGTAACGCCATAAACCCTTTAAGTGATTTCGGCCATGTCCATACTTTGTTTGAAAACGCATCTTTTTCTCCACGTTTTGGCCTTCTGTCCACATTGAGCCGGTGGATGCATTTGGAAACTCCATATTCGCGATGTAGTGTAGACTGGGAAAACGGAGACATTGGAAAATGACGACGTATTGGTTGTCATGTGACGCGGTCATGTTATCCATCCCACCCACAACAATCAAGACGGTGGCCCTTGTTGTAGCGGCATTGTGCATGCTGTCCACTTTGATAGCGTTGATAAATGTTACATTGTACAACCTTCACATTGCATTCCTTTAAAGGCAACAGGAAGTTTACTTGGAATTGCTATCCAGGACAACTGCGTTTCAGATCGTACGTGGAATGGGGATTTTTTTGCATGCGCAGTAAGAGCGTGCAAGTAGGGTTTCACGGTATACCGGTACTAACGAAATATTGCAATACCAAAAAAATTTAAACGGTACGATATCATCTTGTTGCTTGTTGTTTCTGTACCATTTTACAGTATGTTGCCATTAGCTAAATGTTATGAGATGTGAAAGGTGAGTTGAAATCATTAACAATTTGAAAAAAAATTTAAAACATCTCGATATGGCCAAGTGTGACCATTAAACAGCAGGAAGGTGCCATTTAATTAAAAATGCAGTCCCATTCGTTGCACGCTATAGAATGAACGAGAGGTGCCGCTCTGCTCTATCTACCTCAAACACACACACGCAAATACCCGCGAACACACACACACACACACACACAAACGCAACACACACTACTGGTGCTTGATTTTCATGCAGTGTTTCATTTAGTGTATAAACAGTTGTGAACACACAAATCTCGTTTTCCGGTGCAGCTCGGAGATTTTAGCTCACGAGTCGAGACGGGAGTATTACAGCATTAATGGGAAGCTTGATATAATGAAGTCATTTTCCGTGTAATTTCATCAAAAATCTGAGGTTTTTATTTGTTGCCCAAGTATTGATACAGAGGTACCAGGGCCCGTACCGAAGCCAAAATTTTGGTATCAGAGCAACCATAGGTGTAAGCATTTTCAAACTTTTAGAAAACGTTTGAAAATGGCAGAGTAGATGATGAGAGAACTTCCAAAAAAATGAAAACGCTGTTTTCAAAATGATCTAGATTAATGTGGATGTAGCTTTCATCAAGCTAAAATCATGTTAATGCTTTTATTGTTGAGTTTAACTTGTATTGAACCCAGAATTTTCCTTTAATAAGGGTTTCACTGCAGTAAGTGACCTGGGCAGTGAAAAGATCCCCATGTGAACCGGAAACGTGTAGCTGATTAGTATCCAAAAAAACCTATGGCCCATTAATTAGTGGCAAACAATGTTCTGCCCAAATATCGACTTCTTAATGGACACAAAGAGACCTGGTTCGTGTTCCTATCACAGTCAATGATATTGGCCTCTGAGGGGTTTTGGAATGGGGCTTATGTCATCCTGTGATGTCCTTCAGACACTGGAGCTGGACAGCTTTTCCTCATCCTTTCCATGTTTCTCATTAACTATGCACAATTGCCGAGAGGGGCTTTGCCAGACTGCATCAAGTTCCTAACAAACAGATTACCGAATGCAACATCATAATGACGTTTTTAGAAATGTAGTGCGAGCATGCATCACCCACAAACATTTAAAATTTCCCATCCTGTAATTAAGCTACAACGGGGCACTTATACTTGCACTGTACAATAGCAGTATTGTAATATGTTTCTCATTACTCTCCCGGCTGTGTACAGCACCCTTTTAGTGATCTCCAAAAGTGAAAAGATCAGCAGAATGCGGACACCTGCACATTATAACTGCATGTAAGCCACCAAGGGAGGGTTTAAGCCAATGTCAAACTTGGCTTGAAGGAGATTTACAAAACTGGCTTTTAATGGAGAGGAAGTCTTTGTGCCGTCCTCCTGTGTCAAGAAGATGGCTGCCACTGTTTAATTATACAACAATTATTCAGCTAAATTCCTTTAATGGAGGCTGTACACTCTATTTCCCTCAATGGCAAAAAACCAGGACAAACCGCTTCAGTGTTATCAGAGACATGCCACAAAGACAAACAAAGAGAGAAAACACTTTTAAAGCGCCCAGAGGAAATTTGATTTAATTAGTTATTATATAATGGAAGCATGGGGCTCTAAACAACAATAACAAAAACACTCAAATTAATCAGAATCAATAGAAAAGGAAATGTGGACAAATTGAGGAACCTTCCTAAACAAATGCCAGCGATATTCTTGAGTTTTCCACAGAATGAGGTCATTTGTGATGTATTGTGGTTTGAAGCAATGCAGTTGTCCCTGTTTCTCTGACTTATTTCTTCAATTTATTCCAACTAGAACATTAATTTGGCATTTTGTTATTGGGGCCATTATGTAATAAAGAAAAATAGCTTAACTGAAGGGCTCTGGGTCTGAAGTTATTCTTTACACCCTAAATAGTCAAACCAAAAGCTGTATGATTCATCCACCCTAAACAACAAACACACACACACATTTAGAGGAAAAGAAATCAGTTTTAGACACTCAGTTATTAGCCTGATCAAATGCAGGTACCCAGAAAGCACAACCCACAAATGCATCGTAACAAGACTAAAGACATACAACAAACTATCAGCACGATAAACTTACAGAAGGCAAAGATGATCTCATTTCAGTGCTTGTTTACTCTAGGCAAAGAAAGCATTAAAACATCTGCTGCTCATCTCTAATTTCACATTCAATCTGTCCAACATTTTCACTCCTGCTTCATTCACACTTTGATTTAACATAATTCAAAATCAAAGCTCTTCTCAAGGTGCTTTATATGACATGACAAGCAGAAAATGCCCCTATTCCCAGAAAAATATGAATAAAATAGGTGCAATGAAACATCACACTTGTCTCTGTGGCAGCCCTATAAACAGTGAAAAAAAAAAAACATGGCCGCGGTCAGTTTGACGTTGTCAATAAGTTTGTGAACTCTATTTTGCCATGTGAAGTTCTACTGTTACAGCACCTTTAAGTAATGTTCCAAAAAATCCTCTGTACGATCTCATGTCAATCAATGTAATGGCAAAATTGCGTTAATTTACACATCTTCAGCGACAATCACAATGAAACAAACTGACCATTAATCTGTTTTACAAATCAGTTCTCTATAGAGTTATATGTGCCACAATTCTGCGCGCGCAAAATGATATTTTGAGCGCACAAAAAGTTATTTTGCACGTTTGAACTCAGTTTTGTAAAGCGTTGCATCTTCTTGAAAAGATAAATTAATTGAGCAATTTTGCACTTGAATAAAAGTATATTTGAATGTGAATTTGCTCAGATATCTGAAATGTTGCCTTCTCCTCCTAACCACACACATATTGCCTTTTTGCATGCTCAAAATATCATCTTGCGCACGCAGAACATTTTTTGTGCGCTGGAAATATCATCTTGTGCACGCAGAATTGTGTCACAAAAATAACTCCATAGTTCTCAAGTCTGGCATTACTGGAAAAAACTTGATGTAACAAATCTTAAGCATTTAACAGACTAAATCAATTCCCCAAATCTGATGTATAAAAATAAAAAAAAGCTGATGTGTATGGAGTTATACATGTGCCACAATTCTGCACGCGCAAAATTATATTTTGAATGCGCAAGATTATATTTTGAGCGCACAAAAATGTTCTGCGCGTGCAAAATGAAATTGAGCGCACACAGTTATTTTGCACACGCAAAATTATTTTTTTGAATGCAAAAAAATTCTGCACGTGCAAGATGATATTTTGAGCGCACAAAAAGTTATTTTGCACACGCTTGAACTCAGGTTTGTAAAGCACTGCATCTCCTTGCAAAGATAAATTCATTTTGAGCAAATGAAAATCAATTTTTGCGCTTGAGTAAAGTTTATTTGAATGTGAATTTGCTCAGAATTCTGACATTTTGCCTTCTTCTACCCACTCTGCGTGCAAAATGCCTTTTTGCATGCTCAAAATATCATCTTGCGCACGCAGAACATTTTTTGCGCGCTCCAAATATAATTTTGTGCACGCAGAATTGTGTCACAAATATAACTCCATAGATGTGCGCCTCTGTAAAGTTGTATTTATTCGACTACACGGTTTAACATTCGCGACTTTGCAGTTGTCAGAATTCAGAACCATTATTATTTCACAAAATATATCACAAACTTTATTTCGCTCGTTTTAGCGAACTTCGGCCCGTAATATCGTTGGTTATTCCACCTGCTGTTCGAGAAGAGACACCATTACTACAGAAGGGCTTCTGTGTCTTACCTTGAGCCGCACCAATGTTGACAAGCGAAAAAACAAGAAAAACTATTAGAGGAATCATCTGCTGTAAGAATCCCGACCCGTCGCGTTCTCTTCTCGCAGTCTTTTCACTTCTTCCCATCATATGAACAAGGCAAAAATCCGCCGTCTGATTCCGATCAGGTGCAATCGATCAGAGGAACCTCTAGAAGTCGAGTTTTCAATAGAGTCAAAGCACAGACATGAAAGATCGTGGAATTAAAGCTTCGTCAGATCCGAGCTCACTCTTATGACAGACAGCAGTCTCCGCCGCGCGACAAACACAACTGTTTGAGATGAAATATCCACAGTTTGTCCGTTTCTGTGCAATGCAGTGTCTCAGAGCTTCACTAAGTGCATATAAATGGGTAAATCAGCTCCTCTGAGGCGAGTTCATGTTCAGTCTCAGTGCGCGTCACTGACGTTCTTCTGATGGAGAGTTGAAGGTCCTCGAATGAGCCACTGGAGCTCCAGCCAATCCGAATCCAGTGTGAAGAAAACCAGGTACGGACACATGGAGCGGATGTTCACCTGCGCTTGTGTGTTCAAATGAGGTTTGTTGATGAGAAACTGTTTCTTTCACATGCTGCATGACATTTGGATTACAATGCTTCCTCTTTTGAGCATCTTTGTGCTGTGTTGCCATTACCTCAGCACTTCAAAACGTGGCAGTTTCATGGTTTTGCTTAACTTCATGGTTTCCAGTATTATTTACATTTTTAAATCTTATAAAAACACTTTTATACTGAGATATCATAATAGATAGATAACCTAAAATTAAAACGAAGTGGTTTTATTAAAGTGAAAAATGTACTTTAATAAATTAAACTACACTATGCATGTAAATTAAACTCTTTTAAGCAAACAAAAAGTTATTTTGCACACGCAAGATGATATTTTGAGTGCAAAAAAAAAAAAAAAAATCTGCACGTGCATGACTATATTTTGAGTGCAAAAAAAAAAATCAAAACTGCACGTGCATGACTATATTTTGAATGCAAAAGAAAAAAGAAAAAAAATGTGTACGCGCATGATTATATTTTGAGTGCAAAAAAAGGTTCTGCACGGTCATGATTATATTTTGAGTGAAAAAAAAAATGTATTCTGCACCTGGAAGATGATATTTTGAGGGCACAAAAAAATTCTGCATGCACGATGATATTTTGAGTGCAAAAGTTTCTGTGCAATGTTTCTCTCAGGGCTTCACTAAGTGCAGTAAAGCTAAAATTAAAACGAACTGGTTTTATTAAAGTAAAAAAAAAAAATACTTTAATAAATTAAACTAAACTATTAATGTAAATTAAACTATTTTAAGCGCACAAAAAGTTATTTTGCACACACAAGATGATATTTTGAGTGCCAAATTTTTTTTTCTTCATGCGCAAGATATTTTTAGCGCACAAAAAGTTATTTTGCACGCGCTTGAGATTAAATATCCACATTTTTTCCGTTTCTCTCAGGGGCAACATTTTTTTTTTTTTTTTGGCTGTAAATGATTAAATTCAGCTCAAATTAACACAAACTGGTTTTATTAAAGTGAACATTTTACTTTAATAAATTAAACTATTAATGTAAATTAAACAATTTACATTAGTTACTGTTGTACAGATTTTTCTATATGACTTTAGCTGAGTTCTAACATAAAATTCAACACAGGAAGTTTGATAATGACTTTATTTGAGTTAATGTTTCACTCTTGGTTCTGATCCATACCACGTAAACAAAAGGCAAACAAACCACTCCAGAATCTAATCAACAAAACCCTTTTCCCCCCTTTAAGTATATTTGCTTTCCTTATCACTGCCCTCCCGTTATTCATTTAGCCACACTAATTGCCCAAAACATGCTCTCTAGTCAGAAGACAGGATCAATAATTATGACAGCAAGACAGCCACAAACCATGATAACTGAAGTGAGCTTGCAAATTTTGCTGCCTGCATGCCGAGTCTGTCATCTGAGCTCGAGATAAGAGAAAAGTGTGTCTGTGATTTGGCCTCATTAATCTTCTCTGTTTAGGTATATTTTAGTCTCTGTGCATTCGTAAGGAATAGTTCTCCCCAAATCATTTATTTAATTCCAAACCCATATTATTGTCTTCTTTTCTGTTAAACATATGACGTTTGGCAGAATATCAGAGCTGCTCTTTTCTATACAAGGACAGTGAGTGGTGACACAGGGCTTCAGACTTAAAAAAATGACTTGGGAGCCATTGGCTCCTAAACTGAAATATTAAGGAGCCAAATGGCTGTTTTTAGTCAGCAAATCACAGAATTGCTCGATTTAGATTGCTGTTCAGAAACTAGAAAGCCGAAGAAAAGGAAGACAGCTGATAATTAATTGGGAGTTTAATTACAGTATATAGTTGAGAAGATAAGTTTGCATTCCCTTTTGTCTCATAAATGTTCACATCCCTTTCATAATTTATACAAATAAGAGATAAAATATTTTTTTTATTTAGTACTGCTCTTCAGAATCTACATTATAGATATTTACGTAAAGTATAATATGCATATAGTAGTGTGTTGCCTTCTTGAGCATCAATGAATGTTTGCACCTTGTGTAATAGTTGTGTACAAGTCCCTTAATTGTTCTAAGTGTCAAAAGCTTGATCTCATATATATATATATATATATATAATATACATACATACATACATACACACATGGGACTCTTATTTTGAAATATCTGCACTCCCAGTTGTGAGTTCACTGACGGCTGATTCGCGAGAAAGTGAATCTGATTCAAACTGCTAACCTGAGCTCCTGAGTTCAAACAAGTCATTTGTTTGTCATCTCTCGCACTGGGTTTGTTGGTGCGTGCGGTGCAGCAAGATCGTCATCACAACAGAATGGGTAAAAAGCAGCGCGAGACACACTTGTGCGTGCTCTAAAGATGTGTTCAATAACTCACAAGATAATATATGACAAAACCGCATATGAACACACACAACCCGACTGAATTTATTTGTGACGCCACGAGTCATTGCTCAGTTACACGCCCCACAACATGTGTCATTGCACCCTTGACCCCGCCCACTGGCGTTCAGTCCGTATCGAAAAAAGAGAGGGAGAGAGAGACAGACCTAGTGTGACCAACTAATCCTGAACACCAAAGAGGACCCATTTATTTATTTATTTATTATCCCCTTTTCTCCCAATTTGGAATGCCCAATTCCCACTACTTAATAGGTCCTCGTGGTGGCGCGGTTACTCATTCCGGGTTTCAGTTGCCTCCGCTTCTGAGACCGTCAATCTGCACATCTTATCACGTGACTCATTGTGCATGACACCGCGGAGACTCGCAGCATGTGGAGGCTCATGCTACTCTCCACGATCCACACACAACTTACCACACGCCCCATTGAGAGTGAGAACCACTAATCACGACCACGAGGAGGTTACCCCATGTGACTCTACCCTCCCTAGCAACCGGGCCAATTTGGTTGCTTAGGAGACCTGGCTGGAGTCACTCAGCACACCCTGGATTCGAACTATCGACTCCAGGGGTGGTAGTCAGCGTCAATACCCGCTGAGCTACCCAGACCCCCCATCTGGACTATTTTGAAGCTTTTTGTGCACATAACATGCATTACACAGACGTCTTTGACCCTTGTCATGTATATCACACCACTTTTAAATGACGCAGTGTCAAGTTACAACTCAGAAAAGGAGACTCCGTTCGGCTTCATTCAGCTGCTCTGCATCTTGCTGTTCTTGTGCCCATCTGCGCTATTTTTTTAATTGTTGGTGTGTGTAAACAAGCACTAGCTGGACATCTTTGACCATTTGGATGTGTTTCTGGCATTGTGCACCTCAGTGCATCTATGTGTGTGCGTCATATTACCCTGTGCTATGGACTGTGTTTGTGCAGCTAATATCAGCGTGGACTGCTTGTGAACCAGTCATAATACAATTCAAGCTTTACTAAGTAACTGTTGTTAAAGAACGGGGCAGTTAAAAACACTTGGACTTGACAGCAAAACCATGAGTAAACAGTTTCATTCATGAATATTTCAAATGTCAAGACTGTTTGATAGTTACAGTGCTGTTGTGCATGAGTGAACAGTTTAATATATTCGGGTGCAATTTGTTGGATGTGAAATTTAGTTTGATAATGTTGTGGAGAGCTTGTTTATGCTCTTCCAATTGAGTTTCAAATATGGCTGAATTTGAGGGCTGCAAGATGTCAGCCAATCAGAACAGTGGGCATTTACATTGAAGTTTAAAGGAGATGCTGAGGCCAAAACCAAGCGTTTCAGTCACAGGGTGGAAAATGATCATTTACTACTAAACTATGACAGTTTTGGTGCAAAAAAACTTTACTGACGTTATCAGAAGTCCAACAGACTCAGAAATAACAGTTATTTCAACATGTTTACCCAAGTTCAAAAAGCTTGCATTGTTATGTTTGGAACATTATATTCTTTGTTATGCAGATTTTAATTTCCACTAAAGTTCATGTGTCAGCTCTACTAGTTATCATTTCATTGGGCTGTTTTAAATAGCAGTGTAGGTGATCAGTATCACATACTTTCATAAAGTTAAGTCAACTTGAAAACTGAAGAAACTTCACCAAAAGCGAACACTCACCCTAATGGTGACTTTAAATAAAACACAACTTTTTACAGCAAGATATCATTAAAGCGTCTATTAATTTTAAACAACAATTAGTTACATGTCCTCATATGTCGGCATGCTTTGACCAAACACACACAAATAAATCCAAGTGCAAGGGATTATGGGGATTGCCTCCACACTAATTGCTTCTGCAACTGGCATGCTCAGTGGCAGATGCAACAATATGAAGTTCACATCTTTTGACCCATGAGTTTACAGGACCTTTCCGTGAGTACTGGAGACGATCCTTAAGAATCTAAATCTCAAGTTTTAAATTGCCTTAAATTTCCTTATTTTCCTTGCCGGTGGGAGCCCTGGTCTTAATAGACTTACAACAGTAAACATAAAGTTTCCACTTCACTGACGTTCAGAAAGTTTCCACAGAAAATCCACTAAATAGACAATCCTATGCAGTTATTGTGCATTATGTTGTCAACTAATAAAATTCAGCAATCCTGATGACAATATTATTTAACAATATTTAAATTGGGGGACTGGGTATCTCAGCGAGTACTGATGTTGACTACCACCCCTGGAGTTGCGAGTTTGAATCCAGGGCGTGCTGAGTGACTCCAATCAGGTCTCCTAAGCAACCAAATTGGCCTGGTTGTTAGGGAGGGTAGAGTCATATGGGGTAACCTCCTCGTGGTCGCTATAATGTGGTTCGTTCTCGGTGGGGCATGTGGTGAGTTGTGCGTGGATGCTGCGGAGAATAGCGTGAAGCCTCCACACGTGCTATGTCTCCGCGGTAACGCGCTCAACAAGCCACGTGATAAGATGCGCGGATTGACGGTCTCAGACACGGAGGCAACTGAGATTTGTCCTCCGCCACCTGGATTGAGGCGAGTCACTACGCCACCACGAGGACTTGGAGCGCATTGGGAATTGGGCATTCCACATTGGGGAGAAAAAAATGAAAACAATTTTTTTTTAAATGCATAAATAAAATATCAAATATAAGGCTATACTAATAGTGATTGCACGCTAGTGGCAATGATAAGAAGGGGGTAATTATTCTGCCACAAATGGCTTCCTCTGTGATCAAACTGAGCATGCTCAAAAGCCTGTACATTCTACTGTCAAGACCAAACTTTACATTATATGATCTCGCCGTTTCAAATTGACCACTCTGAATGGCATAAAAGTTAAGCTTATTGATTTTAAGTAATCTTAAAATCTTAATCTTTTTCTACATTTGATCAGTTTTTGAAATAGTGTTTGCCTGACAAAATGGAAGTTGGATTTTTACAGTCTGTTGCTAACTTAAAAGTAATCTTCTACAAATTACTAGTTATTTCTCTAAAACTTGTCACTTTTCATAAACGTTGTTTGTTCTTCCACTCATCAAATTCATAAAAATGTCTATATGTTTCACACACACTTCAGCTGTCACAGAAACTCAAACGGATGTACATGAACATATGAATTTATATTTCAAATGTAATCTACAAGGGGGACCCCGGTAGCTCAGTAGTAAAGATGCTGGCTACCACCCCTGGGGCTCACTGGCTCAAATCCCAGGACGTGCTGAGTGACTCTAGCCAGGTCTCCTAAGCAACCAAATTGGCCCAGTTGCTAGGGAATGTAGAGTCACATGGGGTAACCTCCTCATGATAGCTACAAGGTGGTTTGCTCTCAGTTGGGCGCGTGGTGAGTTGGGCGTGGTTGCTCCGCAGTGGCACGCCCGGCAAGCCACATGATAAGATGTGCGAGTAGACGGTCTCAGACGCGGAGGCAGCTGGGATCCATCCTCTGCCACCCGGAGGTAAGTCACTACGCCATCACAAGGACTTAGTGTGTACATTGGGAATTGGACATTCCAAATTGGGAGAAAAAAAAATAAAAAATGATTCCACATAAATAATATTTTAGAAATATGTGTAACCTAAGTAAAAGTAATTACCTAAATTGAGAGTCAGTAACTAATCTGATTACAAGAATTTAACATAATTCTTGTTACACTACTTATTGACTAAAAAGTAATGATTACAGTTATTATTTTGTAATCAGATTACATCCCCAACACAGGTCCCTACATCCCAAAGCTATGACATTCCACTTTAGATTTCCTTTTTTGTTTCACAGAACATAGAAAGTCATACAGGTCTCCAGCAATTCGATGAGAGAATTTTCATTTCTGGTGAACTTCCTTTAATGGTTAAGGATCTGGTCTTAACTTTAATATTGTGGGTTGAACGTCAGGTATATTTGACCTAGAAACTGGAGAGTTGCCAAAATTCCAGTCGTACTCCATCAATATTGTGCCCTGGAGCAACACACTTAACCTCAGGTTTCTTTAGGAGGCAGTTCCTGCACTTAGTGCTCTGAGAGTCGTTTAGGATGAAACATCTGCTAAACGGTCACTAAAATAAACAGTTCATTTTGTTTGGAGTTACACTGGTTTTTCTGGTTTTTGTTTTTCAAAAGGAAGCATTTTTATAATCCAACGATAAACAATAATTGCATTATCATTAAGACACACGATTGTCATGTTTTTCCTTTTATGTTGCACATTTTGATTTATCGGTCTTTACATTTTCTATTTTAGTCTCCGTAAATATTATGCAATTTCTGTAATGTTTACTGACAGAAGTATTGTTGTTTATGGAAGGAAGTCTTCAAGAAACACCATACTGCCTTTAATCTTGTTGAGTGACAATTCAGACAACCCATTTACTCGGATAGCTAGCGGTGAACATCATGGGTGGCCTGCCTGTGTAATCTCATACATGGAATTCCAAGTACACAGTGTCTTCCGTGGCTTTGGCATGATTTTCCACGAGCATGCAACTCTATGGTCAAACCATCCTTTTGTTGGTCAGGGGCTTTGTTCGGTCACAATGGAACAGTATACACGGGCAGAACAAATATATTGCAGCCCTAGCCCACGTGTTATTAAATTGTGCCGCATGTTGTTCATCTCTTAAAAAGCAACATAGATCTCATATTTTTTAAGTTTTACAACTTCGTAATGATACAATCCTCCAGAGTAATATAAAAAAGTCAGGGTTCTTTGTCCGCATACAGCAAACAATAGCTCACATAGACTTAATTCTCCTTCACCCTCAGGTTCAGCTCAATGATATCTCTCTTTTTTTTTTTTCTTCATTTTTATGAATCCAATTTGATGACCTGTTCCCATCCCAGCCCCGACAGAAAAACAACCCTCAAGAGAGTGGAGAAAAGAACATATACAGACTCTTCAAGAGTAATGTCACCCGCTGCTCTCATTCAGCACTAGAGCTGTCACATCATGACATCATTTCCTCTCCTTACTGTTCCCAATAAAGAGCTGCAACATCCCTTTATTCTTCCACTTTTAAATATTTATTTGGACACTAAATCCCTCATAACAATTTGCTATATTTATTGTTAGTTCTATTGATCGTCCGTTTGTTGATTTGACAGAACAAACAATAGCACTAACCATTGATCGATATATACAGTAGATAGATAAAAAAATAACAGATAGATAGAACAATTGTCAGATTGATTGATAAAACAAACAAACGATCATCAGATAGGAAGAACAAAAAAACAACAGATAGAAAGAGCGATTGAGACAGTATATAGAACAAACAAACGAGCGATCGATCGAACGAACAAATGATTGATCGATCGATCGAACAAATGATTGATCGACTGAACAAAAGAATCAAGTGAACAAACAAATGACTGATGGATCGAACAAAAGAATCAAACAAACAAGCAAATGACTGAACGTTTCTTCAAGCAAACAAACAAATGACTGATCGAACGAATCTAAAAATGAACAAACAAGTGATTGATAGATTGAGCAAAAGAATCAAACAAACGACTGATGGATTGAGCCAAAAAACGAACAAACAAATTGATGGATCAACCAAACAAATGATTGATAAATCAAACAAACAAATGATTGATCGATTGAACAAAAGAATCAAATGAACAAAAAAATTACTGACTGATCGAACAAAAGAATGAAACAAACAAACAAATGACTGAATGTACGAATCTAAAAACAAACAAACAAGTGATTGATAGATTGAGCAAAAGAATCGAACGTACAAACAAATGATTGATCGTTCAAACAAAAGAACTGGACGAACAAACTAATAACTGATCGATCGATCGAACGAACAAATGATTGATCGACTGAACAAAAGAATCAAGTGAACAAACAAATGACTGATAGATCGAACAAAAGAATCAAACAAACAAGCAAATGACTGAACGTTTCTTCGAGCAAACAAACAAATGACTGATCGAACGAATCTAAAAATGAACAAACAAGTGATTGATAGATTGAGCAAAAGAATCAAACAAACGACTGATGGATTGAGCCAAAAAACGAACAAACAAATTGATGGATCAACCAAACAAATGATTGATAAATCAAACAAACAAATGATTGATCGATTGAACAAAAGAATCAAATGAACAAAAAAATTACTGACTGATCGAACAAAAGAATGAAACAAACAAACAAATGACTGAACGTACGAATCTAAAAACAAACAAACAAGTGATTGATAGATTGAGCAAAAGAATCGAACGTACAAACAAATGATTGATCGTTCAAACAAAAGAACTGGACGAACAAACTAATAACTGATCAGTCGAACAAAAGAATCAAACAAACAAGCAAATGACTGATCGTTCGAACAAAAGAATCAAACAAACGACTGATCGATTGAACCAAAAAACTAACAAACAAATTATTGATGGATCGACCAAACAAATTATTGATAGATTGAACAAAAGAATCAAATGAACAAACAAATGACTGATCGTTCGAACAAAAGAATTGAGCGAACAAACAAATGACTGATTGATCTAATCTAAAAACGAACAAACAAATGACTGATAGATTGACCAGAAGAATTAAACAAACAAATGATTGATCGGTCAAGCAAAAGAATCGAACGAACAAACGAATGATTGATCATTCAAACAAAAGAACTGGACGAACAAACAAATAACTGATCGATCGAACAAACAAATGATTGATCAATCGAACAAAATAATTGAATGAACAAATGATAGATAGACAGACAGATAAATTGAGCGATAGATTTATAGAACAAGTGATAGAATGAGAGATAGATAAAACTAGCAAACAGAAACGTTTGAACAAACAATAGATTGGCTGATCGACAGAAATAGAACAAACTTTATATATAACAAGCGATCGATATATAAGAGAACGAATAATAGATCGAACAAATTATAGAACAAACGAACGTAGAACAAATAATAGATAGAACAAAAAAGGATACATTGTACAAAATAGAACGACAAAATGAATGATAGACCGGTAGACAGAACTAACAATAGAATGAACCATATATGGAGCAAAATATATCAATAGAACAAACGATCGATAAAATGACTGATTGAATAAAAGATACAACAATCGATAGAACAAACAACAGATTTAGAATGACAGTGATAGATTGAACGATATAACAAAGGATTGAACAAATGATAGATAGATATACAGACAACTTTTACAGCTGATTGATCAATTTTCATTTCCACAGCAATCAACCATACTTAAAAACAAGGGGTTATGAGCAGCTTCATGAGTAACTAAATCTAGGCCTCAAATTGGACTCTAACTGAAGTAAAAGTGAGATTTAAGGAATCATGACTCGCACATCAGCTCATCATATTTTTTTTGAGGGTTGAATGATGTCGGTGATGATCTGACATCTTACTGGCATTTCAATTTGAATTACGAGCGGATGGAAATTGCTTTTTGTTGGGCCTGAGAGAATATTACCTACAGTATGACTATTGAACAAATACTGAGAACTACAATTATATATGTTTTCTTCCATTATTATGCTAATAATAAGTAATAATAAGAATTAAGTTCTTTAGTTAATGCATTTCTATGTTGAAGAAGCCTTTAATTTATTTGCCTCCCAAAATGACAGTTCAGTTTTATGCAAAGGATAGTAAAATTAATATTGGGAATAAGGAAAGCACAGACTGACCTCATGGTCTCCAGGTAGAAAGTTGAATAAATGAAGCCTCTAGAGGGCAGAATTAAGACCGATTAACATTTACTCTGATTATAAAACTACATTTTATTTTTAAGGCAAAGAGTATATGAGAGCGTAACCTTTTCTTTAGAGTTTTCTACAATGGATGCTCTTGCTCCATTCCATAAATGTGTCTTTTGTGAGACATCTTTTTCACAGTAATGTACATCTTAAAGTATGGAGAGATTGATTTGGCTTCAAAGCTAATGGCTCTCTTTGGTATTTTACTGTCAGTGCAGATATCTCAAGCGAACAGCCCCATAACAAATTTTGTACTGAAGTACACTGTAATGTCACATAAACTCGCCCTCTTCGTTAGTAACTAATGGCTGCTCGCAGACCTAAGAGGGATAAAGCTGAATTAATTCAGATGCTCGTGACATTCATGCATAAAAAAGGCATTTAGTGCTTTCTGCATAAGCCCCATTTAGTGGAAGCATTTTTTTTTATTGATATGGTGGTTAAACTGTTAAGAATCCATTATACTTTTATTAATTGGGCTGATATTAATTAGACAAGAACAGAAGCAACAGTGTACCAAAATGTTAATCATGTTTAAAATTCTCATTTTAAGACTCATTTTAAATTCTCAAGTTTTTACAGGTCTTTTCTGGCAGGGTCACGGAATAACGGAAATAATAAAACGCAACTAAACGTACAATCGTGCATAGTTAGGGTAGCAAAATAAAAAGGCTCGTCAACTTTTAAAAGAGAGGAGAAAGCACTTCCCATGTTATTGTTGACATCAAAGGCCGTGTGTCCAATCAAACGCTACAGTATTTTGGCACAGATTCATCCATCACTTGGTAGAAGCTTGTCAAATTAGACAGATGCCAACACGGACAGGTTGTGTGGCATGCCCTCATCCTCACAAAATAGAGGAAAATTTGACTCTGAGTACATCAAATACAGGTGTACTTGGGGTGGGGATAAACATGGTTAGTGTTGACCACAATGTGATTTGTGAGGTGAGTTGTCATCTTAATATACTTCATAAACTACATACTACATAGGGTACAATGAGGCTTAAAAATGTTGTTGTTTAGTGAATCAAGATTGAGAAAAAAAAAGCTATTATTGAATATTAATGGAGCAACATAATTTGGATGAAAAAATAAATAATGGAATATTGATATATAATATTTGATATATAATGTTGGGATAAAAGGTGGTGAAATATATATATACGACTTTTCTAAATGTGGCTAATTCGTATGATATCGTGCGACTGTACTCGTTTGAATTCCTACGACTTTCACTACAGCCAATGACATCGCTGGACAATCACTTGCTTCTGTCACACACAACAGCTTCCTATCATGTTTACACACTCTACTGATTGGTTAAGTTTAGATACGGGGTTTGGGTAAGGGCATAATATTAATAAGCATGTCCTAAATGCCTCGTGTGTGTGTGGAACTCACGCTTTCACACATGATTTTCACGTGATGAAGTCGTACGAGTTTATGCGAACAACATCGTGCAAGACCATACGAAATAGCCAACTCATTAATTATGTATGACTTTTTATGAGATCGGGTATGGAAAAGGGTGCCCAATTTCCTGTTAATTTCAATCACATTTGGTATTTCAGAAAATCTAATAAGTATTCTATAAACCAATGGTTCCCAAAGTGTGAGGAGGGCACTGCAGGGGAGGCGTGGGGAGACGGTGGGATTGGAGAAGTCCATAAAAAAAAAAACTAGTTGTTGTTGTTGTTGTTATTATTATTAAACTTTTGGAGCATGCTTCCAATCCAGTTGAGTGTCAGTTGTGCAGTTGATTGATATATTTCAGCTGGGCTGTTGAGTCTGTAGAGGACAGAGACTCTCAGTGAAGCCAGTTTGTTTTCTTGTACATTTTAACATATTAAATTCACTGTTAAATCATCTGCTTTTGTGAGAACAGGGTTTTTCCTGCATTGAAAATTTTTCAGCGGCGCCAATGCAAAATTCCGGCCGCCGAAGCAAATTATATGATATAAAAAAAGTTGTATTTATTTTTTATTTTCTCCCCTTTTCTCCTCAATTTGGAATGCCCAATTCCCAATGTGCTCTAAGTCCTCGTGGTGGCGTAGTGACTCGCCTCAATCCGGGTGGCGGAGGACGAATCTCAGTTGCCTCCGCGTCTGAGACCGTCAATCCACGCATCTTATCACGTGACTTGTTGAGTGTGTTACCGCGGAGACGTAGCACATGTGGAGGCTTCACGCTATTCTCCGCGGCATCCACGCACAACTCGCCACACGCCCCACCGAGAGCGAGAACCACATTATAGTGACCATGAGGAGATTACCCCATATGACTCTACCCTCCCTAGCAACCGGGCCAATTTGGTTGCTTAGGAGACCTGGCCTGAACATTTTTTGATTAGTAAAGGAGGGCTTGACTGTGTGATGAATCTCCATCGTAAACAGTTGATGTGAGCCCACTTTGAACATTCTTCATTACAAATCAATTCCCCACACATAGTCAAAAACAGTGTTTTAAAAAAACAACAACTCAACAATCTTCAACTTAAAACTTAAGCTTAATTATTGCCTTAATGTTTCAAGTAAAATCATTCCAATTCATAATTGCACACCGTGTCTTAAAAATATACTAGATGAAAAATAATGAGTTGAATTAATTTGTAAAGCCACATAGATTTGACTTAAAACTCTAAGGCAGCAATTAAAATGAAGTTTTTAAGTTAAAAAAGATGGAATAATCTAATGTAGCCCCTGAAACAAAGGGGTATTTTCACCTCAGTTATTGGAAAACTTTAGCCCAGTTGTACCCTAATAATATTTCAATTCAATGTTTAATTTAAAGGATGTTTATACTTTTGCATGATAAACAAATATAGTATTGCGTTGGGTCGCCACTTCATGTTCAATGTAAAATCTGGGTCTTGAAGCCAGACGAGTTCTGTAATACTTTTATTAAAGGATAACTGACAACATACAGTAAACATTACTCTGCCTCTTAGAATTCAATGACATTTTTCTTTCCCCAAATCCGTCACTCAGCATTTCTTAACGATGAAAGACTGTCAGTCATTCCTGTGACAGCTCTTCTCCTCTGTTAACAAAGGCATTAACAGTCTGTGTGAATGATGGGCGTCCTTGAAAAAAAACTCCATCAATCTTCAGTCTGGTGTTATGAAGTGAAACAGAAGTCAGGGAAACCTTCTTTGACACACTGTGGTAAAATCACATTTAAATTGGAAATTTATTCTGCCCATAAACCTTGACGCAATCCCTTTTTAGAGCGCCCACCTCCCCGGTCTCTGTGAGATTACGGCTGTGGAATATGCAGAACAGCAGGGGTTAAATCCGGCATGGGCACAACAGAGGAAGCGACAAAATAAAAGGGCGTTTTTCATGGCCACAGGCCGACTTTAGTGCCGTTCTTGATATCGGCGTTAAAAGTGATTTGTGGCACCGTATGTGGCAAAGAATCAAAACTTCATTTAGGCAGATAAAGATGCCATTTCACAACGAGATAAACTGCTGCATCACGGGCGGATGGTTTTCGGGCCTCCACACACGGATCTTCACGGACAGCCAGTCAGATTTACAGGCCTGTTTTTTCTGCCCCATAAACGGCGAGTCTCCTTGCCAGGCGACACAGAGAAATGTTAATGGATTCATTTGTCAAAAAGCCCTTCCACTTATTTACAGTCCACCTCCATTACCGCCATTTTTCCTGTAAGACAAAACTCCACCGGCGAAAGTCAAAATATCGATTTACCTGCTCATCACGGCAGTGACACATCCCATGAAAAACGGACAAAGCACAGAAGCATTAGTGCGAAAAATACACTTGCTGTCTCACCTCGCCATTACCGTAATCATGATAAGTAATCTTCGTGTCATTTACATACTGTAATTGGAGCATTTTAAAGTGGCTAAATAACTCAGCAGAGGCGTGTTTGGAGAGAACAGCAGTGGGGAACTAGGACAAAATGAGACGCGCAGAAGATTCTTTACAATAGATAAAACATTCCTTCATATTCCTTCTTTATGTTTTGTTCTAATGGCAGAATGTTTTCCTTATTTAGACTAAATGTAGTGAGGTTTACGCTTTAAACAAAGTGAGAAAAAATGTGAGACTGAACACACTTATATTTAAGATTTAAATAGAAAGAATGCTCATAGGTATAAATATAATTTCTCCATCTGGCCAAACAAAATGGCAAAGGACTAGTTTGACAAAAGGTTTTCCGAGGTGCTAAAAATTAGAAATATTTTTAAAATCTAGTTTAAAGCACATGTCAAGTGTGTAGAAATGTAATCTTTATGTACATGTTCATTCCACAATTTTTTGAAAAACATAACATTTTCCAAAAAAATAAATAAAAAAATCTACAAATAAAACTTTAAAAATGTCATGTGTTGTAATCAAGTAAATGGTATTTTAGTTTTCTCCAATGTCCTTTTGTGGCAGGGAGGAGGGCTAATCAAGCCCTGGAGAGGTATAAAGGCAGTTCGAGAGAGAGAGAGAGAGAGAGAGAGAGAGAGAGAGTGTTAAGGGCAGCTGCCCTGCATGTGTTTATGTTTGTGTCTTTTTGTTTTATTAAAAGATTATTTATATAGTCAAGCCGGTTCTCGCCGCCTCCTTTCCACTGAACTTTGTTACACTGGTGCTGAAATCCGGGAAGGAGGAGGGATGCGCCATAGTAGAGTCCTCGCCACTACCATCCACCCCAATGGAGCAGCCGCGGCCATCTGCCGGGGGACGGAGTAGCCTGGCCGCCTGAGAGCGGAGGAACGGCCGCTGACCACGAGGAGAGGAGGGCTCCTAGCCGACTGCCTAGGGCGGTCAGGGCCACTGCCAGGGGTGGAGGAGACCCCTACCGGCCGCTAAAACATGGCGGGGTCAAGAGAGGACTACCGACCGCAAGCAGGGAGGGGCTTCTGGCCGACCGCCTGGAGTGGGTGAACTGCTGCCAGGGGCGGGGGAGACCCCTACTGTCCACCGAAAATGCGGCAGGGCATTCCATCCGCCAGGGGCTGGAGGACTGCCTCCAATCCGCCTGGGGAGGCACAGCTGTTGTCCACTAGAGGGTGGAGGAGTGGCCGAGGACCAGGCTACAGTGTATCGGAGAACCGGCGAGTATGTTTTTTTTTTTCTCTCTCTCTCCTCTCTCTCTCCCACTGTCGCTCTGTGTTGGCCTTTCCCTCTCGTTTTTTTTTGTTGTTGTTGTTGTTTTTTCCCTCCCCTTGTCACCCTCCCAGGTCCGAAGAGGCAGGGATGACCTGCCAGCAGGCGGGGCCTGAAGGAAAGGAGGGAGGAGTGTGGCAGGGAGGAGGGCGGGGCCAGGTCGTGATGCTGCACACCTGGCACCTAATCAGGCTAATCAAGCCCTCGAGAGGGATAAAGGCGACCGGAGGCGGCAGTTCGAGAGAGAGAGAGAGTTACAGGCAGCTGCCCAGCATGTGTTTATGTTTGTGTCTTTTTGTTTTATTAAAAGATTATTTATATTGTCAAGCCGGTTCTCGCCGCCTCCTTTCCATTGAACTTTGTTACACCTTTCTTTGCACATTGAATACTTAAGTGTACACAACTTTATCATAAATTTAAAAAATAAATAAATAAAGGTTTTAAAACACATTTCTCAAGGTAAAAAGTCAAGAATATCACAGAGTTTTCTCAGGGTTACTCCAAAATGTACCTTTTCATATGTCAGAATATTGCGATTTAATGGCAAAAAATATTTCTTATATAACAAAATATATTTTTTTTAAACTTCACACAATCATGAGGGTCTAAAGGGTCCTCTCTGTAGTGTTTCTAATTGATTGTTTTTGTCACATGACAACAAGATGGGTACCTTCTACCTAGCACACATGTTGGTTATACCACATGACTTTGATTTGGTGAACGAGAGTTTTTCAGATATTAATGATATTTTAAAACATTTTCCACGCACAACTCACCACGCACCCCACTGAGAGCGAGAACCACTAATCGCGACCACAAGGAGGTTACCCCATGTGACTCTACCCTCCCTAGCAACCGGGCCAATTTGGTTGCTTAGGAGACCTGGCTGGAGTCACTAAGCACACCCTGGATTCAAGCTCGTGACTCCAGGGGTGGCGGCCAGCGCCAATACTCACTAAGATACCCAGGCACCTGACTTTGAACTTTTGAATCGTAGAAGTCGTCATTGTTTTTCGTGAATTATATTTAGATTTTTTTTGTTTTGAATACTTTAATAGATCTGGATTAAAATACACCACTGGTCTGCCATTGGTTGGATGAACAAGTAGATTGTTGTCATGTTTCAGTCAGGCTGCTCAAAACAATTGATTACATTTCTGTATGGTGCTGCTAACAGAGCAAAAATTACTCACTTCATCTTTAAGTCTTTATTATTACATGGCTGTCTGAAATTCTCGAATCAAAATGTCACATTAAATTGTTGTTATTTGTTGTTCTATAGAATCAATGTTCTGTCAGGTCTGTATTCTAAGAAGCACTCTGCAGTCCTTTTTTCCAACAAGGTAATTGAAAAATTCATCTACACTGACATACGGTACAAAAATCCATTTAAAGGCCATGTATGAGATCTGTATGTGAGCACTCATACTCTTTGCAGAGCAATTGTGCAGGGGGATCAAAGTTGTGGCGCACCTGTAAAAATGCTCGTAAAAAGGCCAGTCCTTGTGGAAAAACCAAACACGCTATTGAAGGCATGTTTTCACTTAGGATTAGTTTTCATTGGTTTCATGAAGAAACAGATTGCTGGTAGATAAAAGCATGTTTTGACCCCAAAATGCAAGTGATAAATGCAACAAATCCACATACTATACAATATATGTATTACTGATATTCAGTATCACATTAGTGCCACTACATGACCAGGCCCACTCTCAACACATTTAACCATGTTTCTCCACTGGTTTTCCTTCAGAACAAAATTTTCATTGGACGTATTTAATGTAGTCTGGACCGTGTTTTCTTCAACCTTGCATCATTTTGTTCATGGCTTTCGAGATTGATGGCACATCACAAAACCTGTTTGTTAACTAACGTCAATGTAATGTCTAACTGCAAAGTACTGAGTTTGATTGGAGGTGGTTCTGGAGCATTCAGAATTTTCAGCATTTGACTTTTTGGAAGATAATCAATACTCATGCCAAGCAAGCGCCCACCACAGCCAACACTCAAAACTAAACCCCTCCCCTCTTCCTTCTAAATGATGTCATCAATCATCCTCGTCCTTTCTGCCATTTCCAGGTCACTTGTATGGGCCTGCACACCTGTGGGACACCCGTGAGGTCAAGTGAGGACACGTCTACATCTACAGCTAGTGTGCAATACAGAGAGCAAGGACACACACCAATACTAACCACAGCAGGAGTATTCAGCATTACGCATGTTTGCACGGTTTTGTGTAATAGAAACCTTTTATTACAACAGTAAAATACAGCAAAGTAATCATTTTTGCTATTCCGTTTAGTGATGTGCAGGATATATATACCCTTCACCTTTAACATTTTCCTTATGATGGTAATAGGTGGATGTCCAACATGATCATGTGAGAAATCGTCATGTTGCTACCGAATGTATCCTGAAATCGACACCATTCTGCCGAGATACTGACGAGCCTCCTCCCCCATCAGACATCTTTGCATCAAATCAAATGTGTTTACCTTATCCCGTGGTGCTCCTGAATGCACTTTGTGTGAGCGATCTCTGCGACACGGATTCTGGAAAAACCAGCAAGTAATCCCGTTCACATAATCAGTGATGCGCACGATTCGCCACTGATGGTTAGGTTCGGGGTTTGGGCATATAGTTAATAAAATGTGCATTCCTGTTGGCTGTATTACAATAACAGTCATGTTTCTAGCCAAGTTACAAATTTTGTGTAATTTGTGTAAAATCGGAGTATCGTAAATTTATTTCTATCCCATGTGTTTAAAAGAACCAAACCGGCACTTCTAAGGCAATCGCCGCAACATAGAAATGAAAATGGAAGTCGAAGCCTCTCTGGCTCTTTTAATAAATGTAATGGATTACTTTTGCTTTGGCGCGTGCAGACAAACGCTCTGACGAACTTCATGTTTGTTCGCGTTCAACGGCAGATGTCTGATGTCTGGGAGCAAAAGTGTGTCACAGTTCTGGGAGCTAATAAACAATCATGATAGACTTTGGCATTTCAGAATAATCAGGTATGGTTATGTAAGCGCAGCGTAGTTCTAGCGGGAAGACTAGCAGCTGTACATCATCGCACCATTAGCAAGGTAACTCCTAGCCAATCATATGTAAGTCATTGCTTTATAAGTCTGCTCAACCTATCACATTGCTGTTTCAGTGTGTTAACACGGCAACCTCCACCACCCCACCACCACCAGTTGAGTCCCGTCCTGCACGGGGGTAGGCTCCTCGCCCCTGCCTCCTATCTCCGGCAGGATCTGACGGTTCCGAGTACAACTTCTTTGGACCGCCAGATGGGGCTTACGCCAAAGAGAGACATTACATTCCTGTTTTATATTCATCAAATAAATGTCATCTTAAAATTTCACTCAAGTCTGCGAGTCTTCCTGATAGAAATGATATTCTCTGAGCGAATTATGTATTCACATGGCTGGTGAGGCAAAGTCACGAGACTTTTCTGGTGTGCATCTGTATTTCTATATGTACACTCTAAAGGACTATATTTGGTAAATGTGCTTCCATCAGTTTATAAGCATGTCTTCTTATTGAAAAAAAAAAAAATGTATCCAACTCAAGCAAGCATATAAAGTTTGTGCATTTTGGAGATTTTATTGAGGTTGCCATCCAGAACACTTAACATTAATTCTGTAATAAAAGTACAGATTTTCCTACCATAGGAGCAATTCATGCTTTCTCACAGGACGTGTTCTTGACAGCTGGATGAAGCACAACAGAATTCAGGGATCTCACGATTTTCAAAGTTTCAGCTACTTTTAACCTGACACAGCATCCTAAAAACGCAGTGTTTATGACGCTCAAAACCAGTTAGATGCTTAAAAAGACGTCAATCTGATGTAAAAATAGCACAGTAAGAATACTTCCTTTGAGGACAGATTGATAAACTTAGTTGCAGAATTTAAAGGAATAGTTCATCCAAAAATGTAAATTCTCTCATCATTTATTCACCCTCATGTCATCCCAGATGTGTCTGACTTTCTTTCTTCTGCAGAACACAAATAAAGATTTTTAGAAGAATATTTCAGCTCTGTCCAAAACCTTGAAGCTCCAAACAGCACATAAAGGCAGCATAAAAGTAGTCCATAATCCATGTCTTCTGAAGTGATCTAATCTGTTTTGGGTGAGAACAGACCAAAATGTATCTCCTTTTTCACTGTACATCTTGCAATTGCAGTCTACTGGAACGATCATGATTTCAAGCTCGATTACACATTCTAGTAGAGCTCGCAGAGTGCTAGATGACACTGGGAAATATAATCGAGCCTGAAATCATGATCACCAAGGAGACTGCTGATGTCAAGTTTTACAGTAAAAAAGGACTTAAATATTGATCTGTTTCTCACCCACACCGTTCATATCACTTCAGAAGTCATGGATTAAACCACTGGAGTTTTATGGATTACTTTTATGCTGCCTTTATGTGCTTTTTTGAGCTTCACAGTTCTGGTCACCATTCACTTGCATTGTATGGACCTACAGAGCTGAGATATTCTTCTAAAAATCTTCATTTGTGTTCTGCAGAAGAGAGAAAGTCAAACACATCTAGGATGGCATGAGGGTGAATAAATAATGAGAGAATTTACATTTTTGGGTGAACTATCCCTTCAGTTGTTTACACACCAAAGATTAGTTTAGTAATGATTTATAATCATTTAAAGAAATGCATGTGTTTGAGTTTTGTTTATTTGTGTGTACTAATGATCCTGTGTTTTCTAGACAATCATCCACTACAACACAGAAATAACCGAGCTGCCACATGTCCGTAATGATGATCAGCAGTGGGTTTGTCATTGTAAAATAAGCATATGAAGATGCCAAACAAAATCGCGAAGATGCAAAGTGTTTTCTGAATCGAGAGGTTTTGAACAATGACCTCCTGTGGCCGTGAACACAACAGACGCTCATCTCAGCTCATCAGCTGCAGTCTGTGAAACAAACAGATGAGTCAATATCAAAGAATCTGATTGTGACCTTTTAAGAACATGAAGGCGTTTTGTTTGTTTCTCTATAACCGATGCCCACCTGCACTCACGAGCAACAGTGCTGGCACAGAAGCCCTGCGCAACGCTCACACCCCCTCAATACTGTCAGAATACTTCCCTGTACAGCACACGATCAAACACCCACAACAACACAAACCCACAGATATACACACATGCACACACCTGCCTACAAATGTACTAACCTGAGAGTCAGAGGAAGGGCAAAACACCAATCTCTAGACATCTTAAAACCAGGGGAAAAAATCAAAAACATGATAAAAGAAAGTTTGCTGTATGGACAAAGGCCTCAGGAAACACAAACCGCAAATGACATCTCTTTAACAGTTTAGTTGTTTCTCCAGGACGGCATTGAGATTACATGGAGAGCAAATGCAAAGTCTTGTGTTTCTCCTGAGAAAAAGACTCCAGTGATCTCACACGTGTCTCCTCAAGAGTTTCACAAGACACCTCAACAATGTCTTAAACTGCATGTCTGCAATCAAAATATCTTAATATTCTAGATTCAAACATTTCTCATCACATTCTTCCAAGAGCAAATTATTAAACTGTTATAGGTATGAACTGTATTTTAGGTTGTTGCTATATGTCAACAAATGTTTCATCTGCAACAAAGCTGATATCTCAGTGGCTATGTTTCCATCCAAGTTGCAATTTAATTTATGCGAAAAAGATTGTCAGGACACCGCTATTTTAGAATGACCAGAGCAACAGATGACATGATTGGTCCACTGGTGCGTCCAGTTATAAACGAGTTATCCAGTCACATGACTGTTTTGATGTGCATCTTGTATTCCTAATAAATTCAATAGGAGTTTATTCGGCACATTTCTTCTTATCGAATAAAAGATTTATCTCCCCCTAGCGAGCGATTTTGGAGATTTTATTCGCATCTTAGTGTTTCCATCCAGCTGTTTGGAATATTTAGTGATATCCCTAGATGTGCATAAAAATACGAGGATGGAAACCCAGCTAGTGTCAAACAGCTGAGACATCAATTAAGTCTGCAAAGTCAGAGATTTCAACGTGAACATTTCTCATCACATTCCTCCACAGCCAAATGATCGAATTATTATAGCTCTACATTTTTACTGTATGGTCTCATTTGTTTCCATTTCATCCCTCTTAAGGAGAAACATTTGAAATTAAGTGGATATTTATATAAAACATTACTGAGAATTCAAGTATGCAATAAAAATACCACACCTGGAGTCACGGGTTCGGATCCAGGGCGTGCTGAGTGACTCCAGCCAAGTCTCCTAAGCAACCAAAATGACCCGGTTGCTAGGGAGGGTAGAGTCACATGGGGTAACCTCCTCGTGGTCGTGATTAGTGGTTCTCGCTCTCAATGGGGCGTGTGGTGAGTTGTGCGTGGATCGTGGAGAGTAGTAGATAAAGTGTGTATTTAACTCTTAAATGCATACTTCTTTAGTTACCCAAGACCTCAAATGCCCAAATTGCAAAAACTATATTTTTTCGAACTGCCTTACTACCAAAAGTGTACAGTGTCGTTAGCGAGACATGTTATAGTGTCCCAATTTATATTGGCGCTTTCATACTTTTTTTTATAATTATTTTATATCCATACAAGTTTTCTATAACAAGATATCTATTTCTTTGATGAATACAAGACAAATGAGTAATAGTTTCTTACAAATCACTACTCTATCATGTCTGTGTAACAGTGATGAATAATTAGTATCCCATATGCGAGTACACATACATGCGTTTCTATTATTGTCCAAATGTGCTGAAAATACTTGAACATTTGTACACTCTCTGTGCATTTGGTAGATGTTGATGTTATTGTAGAGTTTCGAGATCTTGGTGAAGTCTTCGTCCTTTAACCTAAAGTGTGGCAGGTTGAAGCTCTGAGTAATTGCACTTTACTTGCACATAATTTCTCCCCTCCTCACACTGAAATGGTTTGACCTGCTGCAGTAAACATGCATTAATCACAGCCGAATGGGGAGTTATCAGGGGGTGAGCTCAAGGCGTTCGAGGGGGACTGAGAGACGCTGGGGCACAAAGATGGATGCAGTCGGGGCGCTGGGCTTTAGTGTCCTCAGGGAGGTGATGGCACCAGCTGATGGGGTCACTGTGTCCACCTTGCAGAAGTGTGTCAAGGACAGTGTGCAGGGTACAGCAGTAGGTGTGAATTTATCATACTGACTTGAAAATGCAACAACGAGTAATGATCACAGCCTGCTTTCGCTGTATAGATGTTCTGTAGCCAACATAAGAGGCAAACACAACAACTGATGACCCACAGGACTGTTGCGTTGTTCAGAGGTTGCACTTTCATAGATCACAAGACTTAATGGAGTTCTCAATTGTGTTTGAACACCTTAGCAGAAATAATATTCATATTGAGATTTCTGACTTTTGATTATAGGCTAGAGTTTGAGAGTTTGTTGAGATCTTTTATAAAACTCTAGAGGAGTTCACATCAGAGAAGCGAGACACTCAATCGACAGCATTTGTGGCATAATATTGATTAGCATAACATTATACAGTCAATGGGGTCAATCTGTAAACATTAAAAAGTATAGATACAAGACATAAACAATATGTGTGTTAACATGATTTTACTGTCATAAAATCACTTACTAACCACATCTGGGTGAAGTTATAGACAATTTTACAACTTCATTGATGTGACAATGTTACACCGTAAATCCTAAATGACTATAAAATTATGATTTAAACAACTTTACAGCTCAATTAATCCATGAGTTTTAACAGAATTAATGTAAGTGCTTTTATCAACTTATAAGCTTCACATTTCTGCCTTTAAACCCTCCAAAAATTTTGCCTCACTGTAGCCCAGATTTTTGATTAAAAAAAAGGAGGAACGAGTCAAAAGATATTTTTGTGGTAATCAACATTATGCCACAAATGCTGTTGATTGAGCTTCACTTGTATTGAACCCGGAATATTATATATATATATATATATATAAAAAATGTGTATCCTTTTTTCTCCCAATTTGGAATGCCCAATTCCCACTACTTAGTAGGTCCTCGTGGTGGCGCGGTTACTCACCTCAATCTGGGTGGTGGAGGACAAGTTTCAGTTGCCTCCGCTTCTGAGACCGTCAATCCGCACATCTTATCACGTGACTCGTTGTGCATGACACCGGAGACTCGCAGCGTGTGGAGGCTCATGCTACTCTCCACGATCCACGCACAACTTACCACACGCCCCATTGAGAGCGAGAACCACTAATCGCGACCACGAGGATTTTACCCCATGTGACTCTACCCTCCCTAGCAACCGGGCCAATTTGGTTGCTTAGGAGACCTGGCTGGAGTCACTCAGCACACCCTGGGATTCGAACTCGCGACTCCAGGGGTGATAGTCAGCGTCTTTAGTCGCTGAGATACCCAGACCCCTCAGAATACTCTTTTAAGCAAAAGTTTGCTCTCCATGTAATCTCATTTGTGTCTAGGAGAATCATCTGATATATTAAGGAGATTCAGTTTGTGATTTTTGCTTTCTGGACTTTCTGGATATAGGGTCATTCCATGCCAACTCAACCAGAGGTCCCAGCTCAAAATTGTGTTACCGCTGAGAGATATACATAAATGATTATTAAAGCCTATATATTAAATGCCATGGATCAATATTTAATGAATAATTCATTATTTTGTAGAAGAGGGTCAAAATGATTTTTGGTGTTAGCGTAATTATTTTATTTTTACACAGAGATAGGTAGATCTATTACTAAAATCGATGACTTAAGCACCTCTTGATGCATTATAAGTCAATGGAGTCTAAAAAAACCCAAAACAAAAATGTTGTTTTGCTGAAGTTTAAGTGCCTATAACTCCAGAAGTACTAAAAATATCTTAATATCCCTTTAGATTCTGCTTCAGAACAAACTTTCCTTTTGATATTCTAATTTTAAGACTCTATATAGTTAAATCCCACACCCCGTTTTCAATGGTCGAAAACCAAATGTGGGTCACATGGTCTGAAGCTTGTATCTCTTGTCCAACGAAACAAAGGTCTGAAGTGCAAATAATGTTGAAACTAAAAATGTACCTTTATCTGTATGAATCTTTACAGAGGTCCAAACACAAGAGCACTTGACACTCTACTGTATTTGCACTGTTTTTCTTATTATGCTGAAAGAAACAAAGAAAGAAAGAGTCAGGTGTGTAATACACAAAGTGTTTGTTTGGTCACAGATAGCGTCTGGCTTCAGTGTCATTACAAGTGTCACAGAACAAAAGCCACCTTCTGTCATCCAGATGTCCGTCTGCATTTAAACACAAGAGGTCACACGTGTCCTTAACCTTCCTGCAGCTCTAAAAGGTACTGATGCTTTAAAAGGTGATCAATATGGACAAGGCTGTCCCTACAGTCACATACAGCTTTTAAAGAACACACTGTAGTGTTATAAGACAGATCACGAGGTATAACAGCATGCTACGGGAACGGAAGCATTTAAGGCCTTTGTTTAAGCTCGGCAGATTACACTGCTGGAGAAGAAGCCGTGTTGATTGCAATCAGGCAAAGATCTGAATAAAAGGTGATTACTTATTTCTTTCTGTGTGTACCGGAGTGCAAAAGCAATTTTTGGAATAGTGCACCATGTCCGAAATATTCATTTCTCCGCTCTGGACAGCAAATGGAATGATCCATAACTGGATGAAAACTATAATTGTTTTTTGTTTTTTCATCTCAGTGACACATGTGTGATGTTTTATTTGAATGGAGAAGAAAATAACACGCATGCGCCGACACGTTAGTCCCGCACAGCTCAAAACAAAAGCAGCATTTGGAGCTTCGTCATGACTGATGAACTAATCGTGTACAAATTGTTCCATTTGTTAATTGTTAATTGTACATGCCTAATTCAGAACTATTTGTGGACGTGATGACCTCACAGTTACTCTGCATCAAATCAAAGGAAGAAATTAAAGAATGAATTCATCGCTAGGACAAAAAGGAACTCTGAGACTCTTAATCATAGAACACTTTCAGCAAAATCAAAGTTCTTAGTCACAAAGTCAAACTTTTAAGTTTTGCAATAAATCCGGTCTAAAATGCAGCTTAGAACTGCCAGAGAGACAGTTCTGCTCATAGATAGTTTACTCTAGTTTACTTGCTAATAAATGCCACAAAACAAAACTGGAATTTATTTAATAATACCAAGGTTCTTTACAATGCAAAAATCATTTTCTTAATCAGTTTTATTTTTATTTTTGTCTTGTTTTCCTATTAAAAATATTAAAACATTCCTACAAGCAGATAAATGCAGTTTACAAGTTACAATTAATTAAGACTTGTTTTTTAGAAAATATATATTTGGTTTATTTTTTGTTACCACACTGACAACTGCTTTTTTGTCGTTGTTAGCAGAGAAATCTAACAACATTCAGTGAGTTTTGTGCTTAAAACAAGAACCAAAAAAATCAACATAAATTCTCTGAAAACAAGTCTCTTTATCTTAAGCTTTGTAATTGATCTTGTTTAAACAGAAAAACCTGAAATACCTGATATATAAATATCAGGTATTTAATTGTGATTTTTTTATATAGATGAATAAAAGTTCATATAATGCCAATATATATATATATATATAATTTTTTTTCCATTACTTTCGTTACTAACTTGCCGTTAGCCAGCACAGTGCAAAAAAAATCATTTTGACTCCATTATTTTTACTGGAAAACAAGACAAAAATACTAAACATGCTAAGCAATATATATTTACTTGACAGGAAAAATTACATTAGATGTTGAAGGGATAGTTCACCCAAAAATATACATTCTCTCATCATATCCTCACCGCAGATGTGAAAGCTTTTCTTTATTCTGCTGAAGACAACATTTTTAGTAGAATATCTCAGCTCTGTTGGTCCATACAATGCAAGTGAATGGCGACCAGAAGTTTCCAAAAATCACATAAAGCCAGCTTAAAAGTAATCTGGGTGAAACAGATCAATATTTAAGTCTTTTTTAAATATAAATCTCCACCTTTATCCAGCCCCAACCAGTAGGTGGCTATATGCACAAAGAATGTGAATCACCAAAAACAAAAGAGTAATGTAAAAGTGAAAGTGCTTTTGCTTTAATTACTGCCTCAATTCGGCGTGGCATGGAGGTGATCAGTTTGTGGCACTGCTGAGGTGGTATGGAAGCCCAGGTTTCTTTGACAGTGGCCTTCAGCTCATCTGCATTTTTTGGTCTCTTGTTTCTCATTTTCCTCTTGACAATACCCCATAGATTCTCTATGGGGTTCAGGTCTGGTGAGTTTGCTGGCCAGTCAAGCACACCAACACCATGGTCATTTAACCACCTTTTGGTGCTTTTGGCAGTGTGGGCAGGTGCCAAATCCTGCAGGAAAATGAAATCAGCATCTTTAAAAAGCTGGTCAGCAGAAGGAAGCATGAAGTGCTCCAAACTTTCTTGGTAAACGGGTGCAGTGACTTTGGTTTTCAAAAAACACAATGGACCAACACCAGCAGATGACATTGCACCCCAAATCATCACAGACTGTGGAAACTTAACACTGGACTTCAAGCAACTTGGGCTATGAGCTTCTCCACCCTTCCTCCAGACTCTAGGACCTTGGTTTCCAAATGAAATACAAAACTTGCTCTCATCTGAAAAGAGGACTTTGGACCACTGGGCAACAGTCCAGTTCTTCTTCTCCTTAGCCCAGGTAAGATGCCTCTGACGTTGTCTGTGGTTCAGGAGTGGCTTAACAAGAGGAATACGACAACTGTAGCCAAATTCCTTGACATGTCTGTGTGTGGTGGCTGTTGATGCCTTGACCCCAGCCTCAGTCCATTCCTTGTGAAGTTCACCCAAATTCTTGAATCGATTTTGCTTGACAATCCTCATAAGGGTGCGGTTCTCTCGGTTGGTTGTGCATCTTTTTCTTCCACACTTTTTCCTTCCACTCAACTGTTAACATGCTTGGATACAGCACTCTGTGAACAGCCAGCTTCTTTGGCAATGAATGTTTGTGGCTTACCCTCCTTGTGAAGGGTGTCAATGATTGTCTTCTGGACAACTGTCAGATCAGCAGTCTTCCCCATGATTGTGTAGCCTAGTGAACCAAACTGAGAGACCATTTTGAAGGCTCAGGAAACCTTTGCAGGTGTTTTGAGTAGATTAGCTGATTGGCATGTCACCATATTCTAATTTGTTGAGATAGTGAATTGGTGGGTTTTTGTTAAATGTGAGCCAAAATCATCACAATTAAAAGAACCAAAGACTTAAACTACTTCAGTCTGTGTGCATTGAATTTATTTAATACACGAGTTTCACAATTTGAGTTGAATTACTGAAATAAATGAACTTTTCCATGACATTCTAATTTATTGAGATGCACCTGTATATATATATATATATACATATATATATATATATATATATATATATATACTGAATAAGGTGAATACATCTTTCTTTCTTTTTTTTTGTTCTTTTTTTTTTTTTTGCACTGTGACTGCAAATAATATCCTGATTGTAAAAGAAAGGCATCCTGGGATACAGCTTTATGGAGCTGGAATTTCTTTAGTCCTACGGGCTTCATATTGCCGGTTCTGCAGGTACTAACACAAACACAGCAGCACAAGGCAGAAAGCAGACACCAACACACTCTTAACAATCAATAAGCAGAGCTTCTAGACACATCTCACTGTTTCCCAGTGTTCCCTCTGTGATCACGTTCTGTTCCTGAAGTAAAGGCAGGATTATTTTCACGTAACTGTAGACATCAGCCGAGATCTGATAAACCGGCCCATTTCACAGGGAGCGTCTCGCATGAGGGGAACTGACCTGAGGGCAGAGGGGGCAAGTGTGCAGACTGATGCATTTCAACACACCCCATCATCAGCATATCTGCCATGCGATCTGCTTCACATACATGCGCATGCAGACGAGGCAACAGCAAGTGTCTAGAAGCTCTTGACTACTAAAATCAAAGAGCTTTTACTGCTTGAAGTGAGCACCACTACTGTGTGTTATTTGCAAAGTAAGCATAAGTATTGGAAGAGTGGCCGAGTGAAATCAATATGATTTACAGCACTGCCTGATGTGAACTGTTTGAAAGAAGATGACCATATATTGTGTTTATGAGAGAAAGTCATGTAAATGTGCACAAATAAGAATTGATGAATTATACTGAAATATGCCCAGGTGAAATATAACCCCAAATATTTTTCATAAAGAAAATGTAGCCTATATTAAGACCATAAATATTGTATTGCTTTGTAACATTATTTTCAAGGCAATAGTATTCTCTAAATTAACTTCATGAGGTGCTTCATCATTAGAGGCTTTTTAAACTTGGAGTTCACATGTGAGCTGGACATGTGTTCACTGCTTTTCCTTATACACTACAACTCACCCATTAAAAAAACAGTGAAATGGGGTCCTGGGTATCTCAGCGAGTATTGACGGTGACTATCACACCTGGAGTCGCGAGTTTGAATCCAGGGTGTGCTGAGTGACTCCAGCCAGGTCTCCTAAGCAACCAAATTAGCCCGGTTGCTAGGGAGGGTAGAGTCACATGGGGTAACCTCCTCATGGTCGCTATTACTGGTTCTCGCTCTCAATGGGGCGTGTGGTGAGTTGTGTGTGGATCGTGGAGAATAGCATGAGCCTCCACATGCTGTGAGTCTCCGCGGTGTCATACACAACAAGTCATGTGATAAGATGCGTGGATTGACGGTCTCAGAAGCGGAGGCAACTGAGACTTGTCCTCCACCACCCGGATTGAGGTGAGTAACCGCACCACCACGAGAATCGGGCATTCCAATTTGGGAGAAAAAGGGATAACATTTTAAAAAATTTGTTTTGTAAATAAATTAATATATAGGCACAACTTATAGTTCTATATCAAAATAATTTCAAGCATTTGAGCATAAGCCTTTTTATATTTAAATAATATACAATATCATTAATTTAATATAAACAAAATATTACCAACTATATTATAAATATTATTACAATGAAATATACATGTGTATATAATTGATTACATGTATGATCATATTAAATAGATAAATATATAATAAAGAGATAGATACAGTACATAACATATATACTGTAAATAAAATATATAAATAAAATAATTACCAAAAAATCTTAACGGTCCTGAAATAGGTTTAATTTTCACATACAGTATTTATTTCTTTAATTTTAGGGTGAAAGATGATGCACAAAGGTTTTTGTGAGATTCACTTGATGAGCTCCTCCCACACCAGTAATGACCAGTTTACCTCATTAACAGATTTGAGCTACAGGGCAAGAAAATGCAAAGCATGCAGGAAAATGTTTAAATCAGAACTACTCTGCCCTTTTAACTGTCTCGAGAGAGTCTTATATCCTCCAGATATCAGTCAATGTGACAACAGCAGGACATTAACAAGCAATATGTGCTTCTGTATGTTAATAACTGGAACATACAAACAAATGTGTAGAAATACTTTGAATGAAGGCTGAATGTCTGGCCTTGAGAAAAGCAAGCAATTTAAACCGCATGTAAACAAGAAAAACAACAAGAGAGAAAAATGGTCCCGTACTGGAAACCTATTTTCACAAAACCGAAAGCACAATGATGCAGATAAAGTACTGCAGTAACTATCTGATCAAATCCACCCAGAGAAGTGCTAATGTAGATTACTGGATGTGTTTTTCACCAACACAAAACACAAGAAATCAATGTGTGACAGTCGCCCAAGGAACTCACACCAGACACAAACGAGACCTTCTCCACAAGAGAAACAAAAGAGTGCTTTTAATTCCACTTTTGTTCTTGGTAAATCCAGACTCTCATGATCACCTCCTGCTGAGAGCGTGTGGGTTCGAGTCGCTCCTCAGACCCGGCGTGGGGTGGGAGATATCAGGGACCCCTGCGCTGTTTCTGCCCGGGGTAACAGCAGTGCTAGCGGGGGTTTCTTAAGTACCCACAGAAACCCTTTCACCCCAGAATGAACTCTATGTTAAAGGCCAACTGCAAATGGCAAATAACATTGTAAAAATCTTGGTAATGTGCTCATTAGAGTTTACATATAAATGTGTCTAAACACACAACTGCTGATGGGGCGCCATTAGTAACACTTATACTAACAAACAACTCACCATTAAAATGTAAGAACTTAAGACCTCATGAAATCTAAATGGGAGTTTTGTGAGTTTTAGTTCAGCCTGATCTCATGAAAAATGCACAACCGTTTTGATTTATTTATTTTTTTCAAAATGATGGTGGTTCATTACATGCATCGCGGCAGTTCCGAGATGAAATGTCCACTGTGTGGCGCTAAAAGCGAGTTCAATGTTCTCCCAAACAAAACCAACCTTCCTACCCTAAACTAACCCAAACCAAGGGGGCCTGTGTAGCTCAGTGGTAAAATACGCTGGCTACCACTCCTGGAGTTCGCTAGTTCGAATCCCAGGGCGTGCTGAGTGACTCCAGCCAGGTCACCTAAGCAACCAAATTGGCCCGGTTGCTAGGGAGGGTATAGTCACATGGGGTAACCTCCTCGTGGTCGCTATAATGTGGTTTGTTCTCAGTGGGGCGCATGGTGAATTGAGCGTGGTTGCCGCGGTGGATGGCGTGAAGCCTCCACACGCGCCATGTCTCCGTGGCGACGCGCTCAACAAGCCACGTGATAAGATGCGGAGGCAACTGGGATTCGTCCTCCGCCACCCGGACTGAGGCGAATCACTACGCGACCACGAGGACTTAGAACGCATTGGGAATTGGGCATTCAAATTGGGAGAAAAAGGGGAAAAATCCCCCCCCCCCCCAAAAAAAAAAAAAAAACTAACCCAAACCAATAGTGTCAGAAAAAGCACATGTGAGATGAAAAACACAACCACGTCATTCTGTGGTGCATCTATGACACTTTCGGCACACGTGTAGACTCGCGTGCTCTTCAGGACTCTGGTCCTTAAACATCACAAGTGCAACGCTCTATCAGTTCAGCGAGTGTTTTGAATACTTTGACCAGAAAGATTTGTTCAGATGTCACCAAATGACCGTCTTTTACGTTTGAATGAGTAAAATGCATTAACTCAATAGCACAGTCATTCACGATCGGAACAAGTCTAATTATCATTTATTAAAATTTGCATGTCAACAATTCTACTAAGAGACTTCAGCACTGTAGAGTGTTTAAGCGTCATAATCGTTTCTCCTCAAATGACAACACAGCATATCTATTGTATTGTGAACTGCTTAGCATGACTTTTTAACAAGCTATACAAAGGTAATCAAAACTAGCATTAAAATATTTATGAGTTTCCATAATGTCTGTATGTCAATGTAATGTGTGGTCATCACTCACTCACTCACTTACATTCATAATTCGAATGAGATTGACGAACTGAATAAACGGCATGATGCAGCTTCACCTCCTCTCGTTCAGTCGTCATCCTGATGATTCATCCTCATTCACGAATGACACTCAGTTCGTTCGTGAACGAGATGACCGACAGGTTCAGTGGGTCCAACCAATGATATGCTCCTTCGCAGCCCACTCTCGAATGCTATTGGCTCACGGCAACTTTCAAAATACAGATTAAACTGTTTCGTAATTCATGTCATTTTAACTGTATGGTCATTTTTACGCATTTATTAATTGGGGATTATGTTTTGTGCATACCTATAAACTTTGTGCATTTCACCCTTTTCTCTCCTTGTTGAACGCGACTGACTCGCCTCCTCTCGTTCACTCAGTCAGTAGATCTTCGTTCATAAATGAGTGTACCATTATATTCAGTTCGTTCATGAACGAGACGTCTCATCTCGTTCAGACTCAAATGACCGACTTGATTGGTTCAGTGAAGAGGCGTATTCGTTCAGCTGGTCAAACCAGTGATATCCTCATTCACAGCCTGCACTCGAAAAGTATTGGCTTGTGCTATAATCAGTCTTTACAGGCATGAAAAGCCACCAAAGCAAAGCAGTCTCGCACTTCAAACTAGAGCTCACTGACTCATATTTCTAGTTCACTGACGTCTTTCCTGTTTGAAGCCAGAGATGAATGATTTGTTCACTTAAAAGATTCATTCAAAAAGACTGATTCGTTCACGAACAAAACATCATTATTATGTAATGCAAAGGTTAAAATAAGTGTTTGGATAGTGCGAAAAGTTAGTTTTTATGAGCTAATAATCTGCCGTTTTACTCGTGATTTGTGTAAAAGTGAATAAAAGTCATTGTTGTTGTAGCACCACATGAAACGCAATACGTGCACCATAAAAACTATTTTGCAAAAATGAAGGTACTGTATACTGTAGTAACTTGATTCTGTGGCAACAGGTTGTTAAGTTTGCTGCTTATAAGTAATGACAAAATAAACCTTTAGCAGATATGCACATTTACAATTTACAGTCTTATTCTTCCTGAGAAATAGACCAAAGACAGTGATGTCATCATCTTGCACTCAGGGGCGTATCTGCTCTCCCATTTCACATGACAGATGATAAAATAAGAAATCCCATAGACTTACACTGAAGGAGGGACCCGAGTCATATCTAGTGCAGAATATCATAGAAACTAAAGGTTGGACCAGTATGCAACTAAATAGCAACCATCCAGAACATATTTGCAACCACATAGCAATGCCCTGGCAACAACACCATAGCGTTGTTCTGGCGAGTTTTTTGCATGGGCACATTTCCTTTAAAAAATGAATAAATCTAGTTTCAGTGCACAGTGTAGTGTGTAGTATGCAGTGTGTAGTGTGCTGTGTGTAATGTGAAGTGTGCAGTGTGCAGTGTGTAGTGTGCAGTGTTTAGTTTGTAGTGTGCTGAGTGAAGTGTGCTGTGTGTAGTGTGTAGTGTGCAGTGTGCTGTGTGTAGTGTGCAGTGTACTGTGTGTAATGTGCAGTGTGTAGTGTGTAGTTTGTAGTGTGCAGTGTGCTGTGTGTAGTGTGCTGTGTGTAGTGTGCAGTGTGCAGTGTGTAGTGTGCAGTGTGCAGTGTGCAGTGTGCAGGCCACTTTCAGCTGTGTGTTTGTCACACTCGTGACTCGTGCCTTGCGGTGAGGTTTGTAATTCCTGCAGATTCACCTAACAACTATGTGAGTTTGTGTATGATTTTAACTGAAAATTTGTGGTAGAATGCAAAATGAAGGAAGACAATGTCTCTAATCTGTGCATACTTACACCAGCAGATGAAAAATGTTGCTCTGATACCTTCAGTTGTGTGCTGTGAAACAGCTAGGTTTCAAAAAACTAGTGAGCTGCCTTGCTGTCTACATAGGTAGCTACCTTCTAATGCAGCATCCTAACTACAAGGAACCTCACAAGTCACTGATCTGGAAAACTCAACCACAAAAAAATAGCACCCTTCACAAACGCATGATTAAATGTTAAGTATTCAGAGGTCACATGACGCCATGCAAGAAGCAGATGTATGAGCAACAAGCTCTGCGCACTTTGCTAAATTTTTTATTATTTTCTGTTATAATCTGGTGAAATTTGATACACCCAGTTACACATTTGCTCTTTGAGGCAAAACATGGCAAAGAAATCAAAATCCTCAGGCTCTGGAGACATTAAAAGACACTTATGTGTTCAGGATGAAAGCCCTGACAGGCCTACAGACCGGAGACTCGATTTGGATGGCGTGGCAGGAGAGGGGATCCAGTGTCAGCTGTCCAACATGTCGGTGATGCTGACGAAGGTTCTTGCTGACTTGAAGGATCTCGCTGTAATACGTCGATCGATTATGGCGATGGAAATAAAATTCTCTGAGTTAGTTACAAGAGTGACTGATGTTGAGAGACGAATCGATTGTGTGGAGTTTTCGGAGAGGGAATTAATCGCTAATCCGCCCATGACCAAAGTTGATTTGGAACATCTCCTTGAAAAGCTTGAGAATAGAAGCCGCAGGAATAACGTTCGAATTGTTGGAATTCCTGAGCTTGAGGAGGGCAGAGATATGGTGAAATTCCTAGACGAGCTTTTCCTGAGTCTGCTCGACATAACAGGCCATAAACTGGAAATCGAGCGAGCTCACAGAGTCCCAGCTCACAGATTTGCTGAGGGAGATAGGCCCCGATCGATTCTGGCCAGATTTCTGAGATCATCCGATAAAGATCTTGTGTTGCGCCAGGCGAGGAGCAAAGGGAAGCTTTCTTGGAAGAATTACAATATTTTCTTGTTCCCGGACTTTGCGAGGTTGACGAGAGAAACTTGATCGGTTCAAGGAATGTAAGAAACATCAGTGAAAGATCACTTTTGCTCTGATGTTTCCGGCTAAACTGAGAATAGAAACGAAGGACAGTCACAAAGTATTTACATGTCCCAATCAGGCAATGTCTTTTATAGAATCAATGAGTGAGTAAACCATTGGGTGTTTCTTATGTGAGTGGGTCGACTCGCTGTACTTACTCTGGCTTTTGAGGAAGCTGGGCATCATTTTGGTTTCTTTTTGCGTAGGCTCCGCCGAGCGGCTGGAGTTTGTTTTGTGAATAACACTTTTCCTTAAAGAAACTTTTTGCATTGATGAAAGATTACTTTTGCATTGAAGTTCCCGGCCAGTTTGAGAGTGGACACTACGGATGACCGCAAAATATCTACATGCTCACACAAAGGATGTCTTTTATAAAGCTGACAGATTGAGTAAGTCATAGTATATACTTTTATGCGGCCTCCGAGTGAATTGACTCGACCATCCGGGGAACCGGGATGCCGGTTTTGTTTATTTTTGTATTTGGTTCCGCCTAGCGGCTGGAGCTTGTTCTATTGAATAACACTCCTTTGGAACAGCTGTGGATTAATCTGTTCATTCTTCGTGCTTATTCCTCCTGCTGGCTGGAGTTTGTTTTGTTGAGTATTTTTACGGAACATTGAAATTATTACGTCATCTGCTGAACTCATAACAGCTGGCTCACTGAACATTCGTTTGTCTGTCCGAGGAATCTGAACGGTTTTATATCAGCTGGAATTTGTCTTGTGGAAGATCACACCTTTGAGACAGTTCTGTGAATTAATCTACACGTTCTTTGTGTCCATTCTTCCTATTGGTTGGGGTTTATTTTACAAAGTATTTCTGTTATGTAATTTTGCCTCACAAATTTGTGAGGCAAAATTGAGCAATCCGATGGCAAATTTGTAGGGGCTCGTGGGCGTTCACGGACCTTTTGAGTTTAAAGTGATTGTCGCCGGTTGGCGCTTTCGTGCACGGGGTTAATGCACACGTTTTTCTTTTTTCTGTTTGTTTTGTTCGGGGGGGAGTTCGGGGTTTGATTGTTTCACTAATGGGGAATGTGGTCTGTATAATTTTGTTTTGACACACAATTAATTTTTTCTACTATATCAAAATGTCAAATGTTAATAATGTTAATATCTCTCACCACATGGAATGTAAATGGTTTGGGGCACCCCATAAAAAGAAGGTAAGTTATTTCTTTTCTTAAGCGTAAGAAATATGATATAGTCTTTCTTCAAGAAACTCATCTTTCCCCGCAGGAAGCTGAAAAATTTAGGAAGATATGGGGTGGACATGTTTTTTTTAGTGCTGGCTCAAGTAAGAGTAGGGGGGTCATTATACTGATAAATAAACATCTACAATTCAAATGTCTCAAACAGATTAAAGATAAAATAGGAAGAGTCATTATTGTTTTAGCAGACATTCAGGGGCAAAGATTGATTTTGGCTAATATTTATGTACCTAACGCTGATGATCAGGGCTTTTTTATAGATCTTGATGGGATGTTGCAAGCCACTGGCACCCCTCATGATATAATATTGGGAGGAGACTTTAATCTATTGATGGATTCAGTCCTTGATAATAGTGAAGCAAAAGTGTGTAAGCCACCTAGAGCAACAGAGACACTTCACAGGATGTGTAAAAATCTTGGTGACTTTTGAACCCATCTGGGAGGGACTATACATTTGTTTCATCAGTTCATAAGATTTATTCTAGAATAGATTTTTATTAAATATCTAAATCCCTCATTTCATCTGTTGTTGACTGCTCTATTGGAAACATCTTAGTCTCAGATCACGCCCTGGTGAATTTAGAGGTGTTGCCACACACAGAGAAAAATAAATCATATAGTTGGCGCTTTAATGTATCCCTTTTGCAAAATCCTGATTTCCAACAAATGTTAAAGACTGAAATCGATATTTTTATGGAGACCAACTGGTCCTCAGTATCCTCTGTGGGCGTGGATTGGGAGGCACTTAAGGCGGTTCTTAGGGGTCGGATCATACAGTATGCCTCATTCATCAAAAAATCTAAAGCACGAGAACTTGTGGAGTTAGAAGGGAATATTAAAAATGCTGAGGCAGAGCTGAAGCGCCGTATGTTATCTGATGGCCTCAGAGAATTGACCCGATTGAAATACAAATATAATACTATTTTGTCGCAGAAAGTGGAGTTTTGGTTATTCAGGGCAAGACAGTCATACTTTGAGTCAGGGGACAAAGCAGGGAAGCTTTTGGCTAGATATATAAAGCAGAGAGAGTCTTTTTCTACCATTGTGAAATTTTTACCTCAGCCATTGATATTAATAATGCTTTTAAAGAAATCTGTATTGATCTTTATAGCTGGGTCTACTCGTCTACTAATGAAGATATAAGAAAATTTGTGGAACCATTAGAACTTCCTAAATTGACGACTGAGCAAAAAAATTATCTTGATTCTGAGATAACCTTGGAGGAGCTTGACGAGGTTATTAAGTCCTTACTTACAGGCAAGGCTCCCAGGCCAGACGGCATTTTTGCAGCTGAATTTTTTAGATCTTATGCTACAGAATTGGCTCCACTTTTGTTAGAAGTTTATACAGAATCATTAAAGAATGGAAAATTTCCCCCAACCATGACGCAAGCCCGGATCAGTCTAATTCTTAAAAAGGACAAAGATCCAAGCAAGTGTAAAGGTTACTGTCCAATTTCCCTGATCCAGCTAGATGTTAAAATTTTGGCAAAAATTCTGGCTAGCCGATTAAGTAAAGTTATGACATCTCTTATACATATAAATCAGGTGGGGTTTATTCGGGGCCACAGCACTTCTGATAACATTAGGCGTCTCATTAATATCATATGGTCAGTGGCGAATGATCAATCTCACTTGACGCCGAAAAAGCGTTTGATATGGTAGAATGGGATTATCTTTTTAAGATTTTGGAAATGTATGGGTTCGGAAATACTTTTATTGGATGGATTAAGTTTCTTTATAGACACCCTGTAGCAGCGGTACAAACAAATGGATTAATTTCAGATTATTTTACTCTGGATAGGGGCACTCGGCAGGGTTGCCCTCTTTCCCCATTATTGTATTGCCCTGGAACCATTAGCAGCCACGATAAGAAGGGAAGATGATTTTCCAGGGGTGGTGGCGGGAGGTATGGCGCATAAGCTTTTACTTTACGCAGATGGTATTTTATTATTCGTCTCCGACCCCACTAGATCCATGCCTTGCCTCCACAGAATTATCAGTTCCTTTTCTAAATTTTCAGTATACAGAGTCAATTGGTCTAAATCCGAAGCTTTAGTTCTAACAGCGTATTGCCCAGTAATGGCTTTCCAGCCGGGCATCTTCCAGTGGCCCAAACAGGGCATTAAGTATTTGGGCATTTTATTTCCAGCAAATTTGTCTGATTTAGTTAGAGTTAATTTTGACCCCTTAATAAAAAGGTTTTTGGGTGATGTGGGCAGGTGGGCTTCATTACATTTATCTATGATTGGGAAGGTTAATCTTATTAAAATGAATTTTATTCCAAAATTCAACTACCTACTACAGTCTCTCCCCATTGAAGTTCCCCTCTTTTATTTTAAACAATTTGGCAGTATTGTTAAATCCTTTATTTGGAATGGTAAACGTCCTCGGATGCATTTTAACAAGTTACACAGACCAGTTGACAAAGGTGGGTTAGGTCTCTCCAAGATTTTGTATTACTATTATGCTTTTGGTCTCAGACATTTGGCACATTGGTCACTTCCACCTGAGAGAGCTCCTCCCTGGCTCTTTTTTTTTTTTCACCCAATTTGGAATGCCCAATTCCCAGTGCGCTTTTAAGTTCTCGTGGTCGCGTAGTAATTTGCCTCAATCCGGGTGGCGGAGGATGAATCCCAGCTGCCTCCGCATCTGAGACCATCAACCCACACATCTTATCACGTGGCTTGTTGAGCGCATTGCCACGGAGACATAGTGTGTGTGGAGGCTTCACGCCACCCCACCGCGGCATCCACGCTCAACTCACCACGCGCCCCACCGAGAACGAACCACATTATAGTGACCACCAAGGGTTACCCCTTGTGGCTCTACCCTCCCTAGCAACCGGGCCAATTTGGTTGCTTAGGAGACCTGGCTCGAGTCACTCAGCACGCCCTGGGATTCGAACTAGCGAACTTCAGGGGTGGTAGCCAGTGTCTTTTACCACTGAGCTACCCAGCACCCCCCTGGCTCTTTATTGAACAGGAGTTCCTTGCCCCTATCTTGCCATTGCAAAGTCTTTCCACCAAGCTGTCCAGAGAAGTAAAGACAAATCTCGTCATCTCCAACATGCATTTAGTGTGGACAAAAGTTGCTCACGTGTTCAGCTCTGACATTTATCTGAATGTTGCCCCAAGTATTTGGTTAAACCAGAAATTGTGCATTAACAAGTCCCCTTTCTGCTGGACAGAATGGATTGAGAAGGGTGTTACTACACTGGGTGACCTGTATGAAAATGGAGCATTGAGATCCTTTGAAAATATTATACAGCAGTTTGGGATTCCCAGATCTAAATTTCTTTAGGTATTTACAGCTGCGCCATCTACTCTGTACCACCTTTGGGTGTAGTACGCAGCCGCCTAAAGAGGCAGACACTCTTGAGATGGTGCTTGCTGCTTTTAGAAAAGGTCATGAAGCTTCAGCGTACTATTCCTGCCTAATTCAGTCTAGGGGATGGAGTTCTAACATCTCTTAAGAAGTTATGGGAGTGTCACCTGCGTGATGATCGGCAGGCAGGTGATACTCAGGGGATGGACGTTGCCGGGTGCACCCTCATTTCATGAGTGGTGCACCAAGTTGGGCAGAGTGGTGGCTTTTGAAGAGTTATCATATAGACTACTGGGCAGGTTGGGTGATTATGGCAGGAAGTACTTGGCAGGAAGGCACTTATTTGGCCTTCCTAGGGGGCTGAGGTGGAGGAGTAGTGGAGAGGGACAATTGGGTAATTTCTGTAATTAATGTGGAATCTTTGTTCTTTATTTATTTATTTATTTATTTATTTATTTATTTTGGTTGGTTGGTTAATTTCTTTATGTCTTTTTATATCATAGAGTATTTTCTATGAACTGCATGTTTATATGTGTGTCTGTTGCTATTTAATGTCTGACCACTGGGATGCATGTTGGGTGATGGGGGGGGGATATATGGTTAAAAGTTGATTCCGAGTTTTCATGTGTTGAATGTGTTAATTAAAATTTTGGAATTTTGTTAATGGCAACAAAAAAAATTAAGTATTCAGATTTCACTCAGCAGTGATTGTGTTGTGTAGTGGTGAAGAAGTTCAGCAGTGAGATGCTTTCACTGCATGTTGAGTGTAAAAGTTTGGTTTGACTTGTTCCTTGTAATGTGTTTCCAAAGATGAGATCCACACAATCCATATGTCATTAAATACATTTTTTAATACCCTTTCTGTTCTTTACAGCCATTAAAGAAACAACAATAACAAAAAAAGGGACATTTAATTCCATACGAGAGCCATTCGTCTCCACTCTCATTAATATGCGCTCACCAAAACACTTCTGCAAGACACTCACTGAACTGACACTATTCTTAAAGAGACAGAACCGTTTTTGCATGTGATTTACATATCAATATAAATACTTGAAAATAGTATGAATCATGCATATAACTACACTTTACAACTATAAACAACAAACATTTAACAAAATATTTAAATCTGTAAATGGGCAATAATGCATAAGGACATATTTTAACTTCAACAAACACAATAAATATTGAAGAATTTAACAAATAGGCTCCAACAGCATCTTTGCAGGGTTTGGTGTAACTTGCTTCTTTAATCTAATGTTCTGTTATGTTTTGTACATGGTACTTTTAACATAGAAGCACTTTAAATGTTAAATGTGGAATTCACATTTCATTTTCTGGCTCTAACCTTGTGAATATTTTGTTAAAAATGTGTAGTGGACATGAAATTTCAAACAGTGACAGCTGTTATTATTGATGCAATTTAATAACATCAAATTAACTGGTAAAATTTTATATAAAAATGTTCAATTTTTTAACACCTGTAAATGCATTAGGTATCATGAACCAATTAAAAATCTATTTTTAAAGCATTTATTAATTCCATGAAGGATACATGAGGTGCTGCCTTATTATATGATACCTTGTTTAGGCTAAATTCCAAGACAACAAAACGTTGCCGCCTACTGTTCGGAACAGTGTTCATGTTGAGAGCGCGCCGATGATGCCTGAAAATCCGCTCTCTCTTTCTCATTTTCAGTGATGTGTATTGTGAGTAAGCTTTTTAATGTTTTTCTGTGACTGTAGAACAAAGACCTTTGCTAAGCCTGAAAAAGGCAAATCTACTTGAGCGATTGAATGTGGGTGCAAAAGAACAGCGGGTTGATTATGTCTTGAAAAATTTATTTCACCCATGCATCATTAAATGCGACCACAAACAACACAGTGAATTTTATCCATAACTCAGATGGAAACAACCGGATACAGTAGTATAAAGTACGATGGTGGTCTCTGTCAATAAACACACACAGACTGGCACCCCTGCTGTTCTGAGACCATAATTATTACTCTGTTGAGATGGAAAAAAAAAAAAATGTACAAAAGATGTTTTCCTGTATAACTACACAGTGACCCAGTTTCCACCAAAATGAGAAATTCTCAAAGTAAACCCAGGAAGTAAGCTCTGACGAAGAGCATTCCACAATATATATTTGGAAGAAACTAATTTTTTAGCACAATGCAATTAAAAATGAAGCTTCACAGCTTTAATGGGAAGCACCTCAATCTGGTAATGTTTAACACACACGGAAGAGAGGTCGAGCAACTCGATACCTTCCCACACCTCTCTGTGACAAGCAGCAGAAGTCATCGTGTAACTACAATGCAAATATTGTTCATCTCAGTTTCAGTGACATTGTTGGTGCACTTAAGAGCTGACACTTGATCCCCTGCGACGCAGAAGGTTTCAAACTCATCCAGAGGGCCGGACGGGGGACGGTTTACTGCACTTTCAGTATTTACAGGGCAGCTTTAAGAGCCCAGGGCCCCGGGATGATTTAGAGATTCCCTCACCCAGAGGTGTTAAATTCAAAACCGCATTTATTACAGAGGAAAACGCTTTTCTGTCGACATCTGCTCATTTAACGTTAATTATAGCGTCCCTCCTCTCCACAGCCATTATGAAGCTTAAAATCCACAGTTCCACAAGTTGACAGAAAGCACAGAGCTGTTTCTTTAAGAGGTAAAGTGTGCCGAACACCTATAAAACATGATACCGTTTCAACAGTTGTTTAGAAAATTGTCCTGTGAGAAACTCACGAGAGAACTGCACTTCACAAAACGTAAGCACTTTACACAAAGAAATGTTTTAAGAAAACGACTATAATTACATCACTATTTAGACTGCTCATTGACTGTTCAAGTGTTTGGTGTGTTTTCTTGGACGATTATCATTAGTGGTGTTTGCTAAGGCACTATTTGAAAATAAACCCAGTATTATTAAACTGCAGTACTTGGGTGCTCTTTTGGGCCAGTAGCAACCACTCAGAACACCCTAGCAACCACAAAGCAACAGAGAAAAACACACTCAGAACACCCTAGCAACTCTGCAGCCAACCATCCAGAACTCCCTAGCAACCACCCGGAACACCCTAGCAACCACACAAAATACCCTATCAACCACTTAGGACACCCTAGCAACAACAAAAGCAACAGAGCAAAACACACTCAGAACATTATAGCAACTGTGTAGCCAACCATCCAGAACTCCCTAGCAACCACCCAGAACACCCTAGCAACCACACAAAATACCCTAACAACCACTTAGAAAACTCTAGCAACCATTTAAAACACCCTAGCAATCACTAAGAACCCCCTAGCAACCACAAAGTAACACAGTAAAATACTTAGAACACCATATTAACTGCATAGCAATGCCCTAACAACCACCTTCAACAGCAATAACATACCAACATGCTAAAAACAACCACTCACTCAGAACACCATAGCAACAACCAAGGATACCCTAGTAATCACAAAGAACACCCTAGCAACTGTGCAGCCAACCATCCAGAACTCCCTAGCAACCACCCGGAACACTCTAGCAACCACACAAAATACCCTAACAACCACTTAGAACACCCTAGCAACCACAAAGCAACAGAGTAAAACACACTCAGAACACTATAGCAATTGTGTAGCCAATCCATCCAGAACTCCCTAGCAACCACCCAGAACACCCTAGCAACCACACAAAATACCCTAACAACCACTCAGAAAACCCTAGCAACCATTTAGAACACTCTAGCAATCAATAAGAACCCCCTGGCAACCACAAATCAACACAGTAAAACACTCAGAACACCATATTAACTGCATAGCAATGCCCTAACAACAACCTACAACAGCAACAACACACCAACATGCTAAAAACCACCATTCACTCAGAACACCCAAGCAACAACCAAGAATACCCTAGTAATCACAAAGAACACCCTAGCAACTGTGCAGCCAACCATCCAGAACTCTCTAGCAGCCACCCGGAACACCCTAACAACTATTTAGAACACCCTAGCAACCATTTAGAACACCCTAGCAACCACACAGAACACCCTAGCAACTTCGTAGCAATGCCCTGACAACCACCCAAAACCCAGTGGCAAATTCTCAGGCCCAGCAAAGCATTTTCAATTGCATTCCATTCCTAATTTGTCAACAAATGAATAGCAAAAAACAAAAAGTTTATCCTTGATGCTAACAAGCAAAGCGTGACGGCTGTTTCACAAATCGCATGCCTGAAGCCGAGCTCGTTAGATGAAGCAGCATGTGAGTCTGAGCTCCAGCCCATAAGGCCTTCAGAATTTCCACAGAATCCCTCAATAGTGCAAGTGAATGGGCATCTAATGTCAGATTGTCAGATCGTGTGATTATTTCATTTATTAACAGGAAATGAGGACTGATTTTCACTTCAAGTAAATTGGTAAGTGCTTTTTACATTGTTACAGCAACATCAGGAGTTTTCTAAGTGTGAATGAGTCTGCTTGAGCATTCAGTGTCAGATCAAGTTTTGAAAAGGAACCGAAACAAAATTTATTGCAAACCTCATTTAAATCACAAATATTATTAGATAGATTTTCCCAGGTATTATAGAGCTGCTTGGTAGATTCATACGGAAATATATGATTTTTGAATGTCAGTTTAGGAGAAATTAATTTCACAAAACAATCATGCTGCAGTTAAAATTAGGCTTGCTTGAGCATTCAGCGTTTAAAGTTTTGGCTTTCGTGCGTGGACGTGTTTTCAAAATGTCATTTGGTATTATTAGTTGGCTGTGGCGTAATGTATGATGCCCATTGGCATAGAGTGTCTTATTAATAAATGCACTTAAAATGCATTATGGTGATGAGTTTTGCACAGGCAAACACCACTCACATTTTCTTTAGAAAGTTAAATATTCTTATTTTAGTTTTAGTTTTTCTCACTGAACTCCTCACACTCTAGCTGGAAGAGACCTGATGAGATTATTGTGACTTTTAGTGTCTCTGAATTAAAAACTGCTGATATACTGTCACAGAGAGTTTATAACCCGTCCAGTGTCATGTCTTTGGAATTGCTCAATATAGTCTTTTCTTGATTTTATTTATTTTTTTGTCCTCAGGGGAAGAGAATTCATGGGCTTTGGGTTGAAGTCTGGTTTTAGAGAGGACTTATGAAGTAGAGGAGGGGGTTTGGAAACTAACCCTCAGGTGAGCTCTATGGGGGGCTGTTTTCAGGCTTGGGGCAACCAAAGGTTCAGACTCAGAAGAAAAGGAAACATACTGTATGTTGTACGTGTGCATGCGGCCCCAATCTACCCAGCGCCATGAATTATCTCACAAGACTACAGTAGCTGCAGTTCACCTGCCGAACACTGTAATTATGCTGCACGTCAAGCAGTGATGATTGTAGGTTGGATGGGAATCGGTTGATGATTCATTAGCTTGCAAAAAAAAACCAGCCTAAACCTGCACGTCCACCTCGTTCTGTCAACATCGCCGCTGTGACTTGCCCTGTAAAGTCATTGAGTAATTTTGTGGTAATCCTAGAAGGCTGAACGGAGCATTTTTCTCTTGCGGTTAAAGGTGTGATGGTTCCATCAAACTGAAAGCTCTCAATTTTCATTCCATCTTTGAACACCTGGAGTATGTCTCTTTTTGCAAAGGGCTTCGCTTATATGAACAAAGGGGATTATGTCAACAATCCTTACAAAGATGACACATTTTTATCTCTTTCAGACCAACAGAGAGATTTGGTGGTTTTGTTCTGGACGTTCTTGAGCTAAAGAACATTATCACTTGTTGGGACGTCATTATGAAAGATTCACATCTGGCACCTCTTATTCGCTCAAGGATGTGTTCACAGCTAGAAGAAACAAAATCATCTCAGTTCAGAGGATGAAAGATATTATGTTAAGACATTATATATTTGTTGTTTTTCCAATCACGAAGCTCTTAAAGTCAACATAAAATGGCATTCGCAACCCATTTTACTTCCATAACAGGATATTCAATGAGAGAAAAGAAAAAAGCAATGCAGGGTGGGACTTTTTAGGCAGGAACTGATTGAATTATTGGCTTTTGAATGATATCCCAAATAGATTAGTATTTTTAATTATTGCTGTAATCTTTACTAAAATAATTGCCATTAAATTACTACACTTTACAAAAGCTACATTACCTACTGTAGGGTCATTCCACGTCAACTCATGATGATGAAAGCCGAAATATTAATTGCCATGGATTTACTGAGTAATCCATCATTTTGAAGAGGTGGGTCAATATCAATTTTCGCCTATTATTTTGGAGCAAAACTACAGGTAAAAAAATAACCTTAAGAAGGTGTGAGCGTCCTTGTTTTATTTATACACAGAGACGGGTAGATCTATTGCTAAAATCAATTGACTTCAGCACCTTTTGTTGCATTATATGTCAACGGCGTGAGTCCAGAAATGGGAAAAAACACTTTTTTTGTGTTGTTTTTCCAAAGTTGGAGTGCCTGTAACTCCAGAAGTATTAAAGAGATCTTGATATCCTTTTAGATTCTGCTTCAGAACAAACTTTCATTTTTGTATGTTCATTTTTAAGGCCCTATATGGTTAAAGACCAGAGATATTGGGCTCTTAATGTGGCTCCATGTGTCAAATTTTAGATTTTACCCATATTTAATGGTCAAAAACCGAATGTGGGTCACATGGTATGAGGCTAGTTTTTCTTACCAAACAAAACAAGGGTCTGAAGAACAAATAATGTTGAAACTAGAAATGGACCTTTATGTAATCAAATAAAAGCATGACCAAAATCTCAATTTTCAAGAGTCCAAAATATACTTTTTAAAGGGATAGTTCACACAAAAATGAAAATTCTCTCATCATTTATTCACCCTCATGCCATCCCAGATGTGTATGACTTTCTTTCTTCTGCAGAACACAAATGAAGATTTTTAGAAGAATGTCTGAGCTCAGTAGGTCCTCACAATGCAAGTGAATGGTGACCAGAACTTTGAATCTTCAAAAAGCACATAAAGGCACCTTTGACCGGCCATGACCAGCAGGTGGGGATATGAATGAAGAATGTGAATTGCCAAAAAACAAATGAAGAAGAATGTGGAAGTGAAAGTGGAGTCGTATGGATTACTTTCCTGACTTTTTATTTTTGGAGCTTCAAAGTTCTGGTCACCATTCACTTGCATTGTATGGATCTACAGACCTGAGATATTCTTCTAGAAATCTTAATTTGTGTTCAGCAGAAGAAAGAAAGTCATACACATCTGGGATGACATGAGGGTGAGTAAATGATGAGAGAATTCCTTTAAGAATAAGCGACACATGTGGCTCTTCAGTTAGTACAATAACTACAGTATATCTACTGTAGTTGGTGTTAGAGACTGTAAATCGTAAAGATTCCAAACTTGGGATGACCCCAAATGCCGCACAAACATCTGGCACTAGGTGGTGCTATAATGAGCACATTTATGTTTCTATAACTGTAGAAACATATGGGCTAAGGTCAGTTTAGGTTTTCCCCCTCTGAATCCTTCAGTTCCCCCAAATGAAATGCTCATAGAGGTTAAATATTTCTATTTCCACAAGATTAAATCATTTATGCAACTTTGAATTTTAACACATTTTCTAAATCATTATATGCCAAAATTTGGTATGTCATCTATAGATGCTCCTCACAAAAAATTACGAAGACAAAAACTTATCATAAGACCTTGAACGTATTAAAAAGTAAATGGGGTGAATTTTGATTTCATGTTAACTTTAAGGGTGTATTACAGCTGTTGAACTTTAGGTTAGTACAGTATTCCATGCAGCAAATGTGTCGCTGTTTCACCACAGTGCAATTCTCTCTCAGATAGAGAGCAGAGGATGATGGGGAAACTATTAAGCGGCTTTAACTGATGGATTCTGGCTGCGCGGGAGCCGGAGAGAGAACATTATGATGTTCACTGTTAAGCCTGCCACCGTTCATATTCCATATCAGCACGAGCAGAGACTATCAGACGGATTTTGGAGCACATCAAAGCATGTGTGATGAGCACGGAGAGTTGAGGAGGGGCGACTGCAAGCATTCAGGACACAAATGTCACTCAAGACACTGTACAACCCTTCTGTAAACAACTGCAGGAGACAAACCATGGTTCTGGCACCATTAAAATGTAATTATTTCCGGAGGAACACACACAAATGTCAGTTCGCAAATGGCAATGGAAATAAAGAATGAAAATATGTTTGATCAAAGAATATATTAGCTCTGTTCCAAAACAGAGTCTCCCTACATAGGCAGCTACCTTTTAAGGCAGCATCTTAAATGGAATGGAACTTCATAAGTTACTGGTTTGTAATGCACTCAGTACAAAATAGCATATGCAAGACTCGACATCTGATTACAATAGAGACTGACATTTACATGATGCTATACAAATGACTCCATACTCTAAAAACCATAAAAATTAGGTCTGTAATCAGATAATTGTTTTTTTGTTAATCAAATTACATGCTGATTAAATAACTGCATTCATCACAATTACTCACATATCAATATTTGCTAAGAAAGGCCCACAAGTGTAATAAATAATGTACATAATTTAGTTTTATACTTAATTATAAAGATAATATATGACAAATTTAAACTTAAAAATAAATAAATAAATATATAAATAAATAAAACAAAATAGAAAACCACTTTAGACCCTCATGACAGTGAATAATAATAAAAAAAATTAATATATATATATATATATATATATATATATATATAATGTGCCTTTTCATAAAAATGTCAAAATATTGATATTCATTTAATTAAATATCAATATTTTGAAATTTTAATGAAATGGCACTTTTTTTTTTTAGGTCATATGGTGTAACCCTGAGAAAATATCTTAATTCTTCACTCAAATGTTGTTGTTTTTTTTTTTTACCTTGACAAATATGTTTAAAAAACTGATTTTGAAATGAATGATTAAGCTGTGTACGCTCTCATGTATTCAAGGTGCACGGAAAGTATTTTACTACCCTTTAATTGATGGTTACACCACATTATTATTTTGTACAAAATGCTATAAATGTTTGACAAAACATTGTGAAACTAACATGGACACAATGATTATATCTCTACAAACTTGACACGTGTGCTTTAAACTAGATATTTAATAGATTTCTATTTTTTTATCTCCTCTGACAACCTTATTTGTCAATGACCCATTTAATAAATATAATAAAATTGTTAAAATACTTTGCACTATTGCAAAAGACGAATAAAGCATTGATTAGACAATAAAAAAACGTGGCTTTAGAAGTCAGTAAATTCAAGCTTGAGTTGCTCCGATGGTACGGAGCATGATTCATTGCGTTATTTTTCCATACAATTAATTGCATTGCATTCACAGTGCATTCTAGAAAATGTTTAGAAAACATACGAGCTGTGTTGCCTTTGAATCTGTCCAAAAGAAGGTAACTTACAGGGCAACAATAATGTTTTTTAACAGAGTGATTTTGACTAAACAGCTAAAAGCAATCGTGTTGTATTATTCATTGCAATGTTTTAAACACATCTGATCTTCCTGGGCAGTTTCGAGCATTAAATCTACCGTTTCCATGCTATCCAAGTTCTTTAGAAAAATTATCTCTAATATAAGCAATATTTGCATTGGAGCATCACTGTATGCTGGCGTGATCGCAGCTGCAGGCCTTGGCGTACTGTCAGCGTGATTGACGACTCAGACGGCACATGAATTTCAAATCCACTGTGAACATGAGGGCCAGGCAACGCGAACAGGTACAGAAGTCATGTAATTGGATTCAAGATCAAGCAATAAGAACTTACTGCATGCAAAGCAGCTGTGCAGTTTTAGGTGAACGTGTTGCTCCTCACTGGAGCGTGGCGTTGGCTGTTCCTCCGAGCGTGCCTGGATCGACCCTTAAACTCCAAACCCATGAGTCTCCTCAAGTCAATTACATGCTGAATGTAAATCCACCGGCGCTCGAGCCAATACAGTCACAACAATGCAGCGGCTGGTGCTCAAGTGAACTCGGGCATGTCAGACTCTCCTAAACACTGCATCTATATTAGAAACCCTTCTGTTTTCATTGTCTGTTTGTTCTGAAACCTCTCCAGACTGAATGAATAAGCATGACTGTCTCCACTTTAAATCAACAACATCAACACATGCACGATACATTCATATTCTGGGCAAAGAAGCTTGTTAAGCTTTAAATACAAATATAGAAAAATACAAACATATATATATATACACTACTGGTCAAAAGTTTCACATATTTATATGTGTGTAAATATACAATTGTGCTCAAAAGTTTGCATACCCTGGCAGAAATTGTGAAATTTTGGCATTGATTTTGAAAATATGACTGATCATGCAAAAAAACTGTCTTTTATTTAAGGATAGTGATCATATGAAGCCATTTATCACATAGTTGTTTGGCTCCTTTTTAAATCATAATGATAACAGAAATCACCCAAATGGCCCTGATCAAAAGTTTACACACCCTTGAATGTTTGGCCTTGTTACAGACACACAAGGTGACACACACAAGTTTAAATGGCAATTAAAGGTTAATTTCCCACACCTGTGGCTTTTTAAATTGCAGTTAGTGTCTGTGTATAAATAGTCAATGAGTTTGTTAGCTCTCATGTGGATGCACTGAGCAGGCTAGATACTGAGCCATGGGGAGCAGAAAAGAACTGTCAAAAGACCTGCGTAACAAGATAATGGAACTTTATAAAGATGGAAAAGGATATAAAAAGATATCCAAAGCCTTGAAAATGCCAGTCAGAACTGTTCAATCACTTATTAAGAAGTGGAAAATTCGGGGATCTCTTGATACCAAGCCAAGGTCAGGTAGAACAAGAAAGATTTCAGCCACAACTGCCAGAAGAATTGTTTGGGATACAAAGAAAAACCCACAGGTAACCTCAGGAGAAATACAGGCTGCTCTGGAAAAAGACGGTGTGGTTGTTTCAAGGAGCACAATACGACGATACTTGAACAAAAATGAGCTGCATGGTTGAGTTGCCAGAAAGAAGCCTTTACTGCGCCAATGCCACAAAAAAGTCCGGTTACAATATGCCTGACAACACCTTGACACGCCTCACAGCTTCTGGCACACTGTAATTTGGAGTGACGAGACCAAAATAGAGATTTATGGTCACAACCATAAGCGCTATGTTTGGAGAGGGGTCAACAAGGCCTATAGTGAAAAGAATACCATCCCCACTGTGAAGCATGGTGGTGGCTCACTGATGTTTTGGGGGGGGGGGGGTGAGCTCTAAAGGCACGGGGAATCTTGTGAAAATTGATGGCAAGATGAATGCAGCATGTTATCAGAAAATACTGGCAGACAATTTGCATTCTTCTGCACGAAAGCTGCGCATGGGACGCTCTTGGATTTTCCAGCAGGACAATGACCCTAAACACAAGGCCAAGTTGACCCTCCAGTGGTTACAGCAGAAAAAGGTGAAGGTTCTGGAGTGGCCATCACAGTCTCCTGACCTTAATATCATCGAGCCACTCTAACGTGCGGTTCATGCAAGACGACCAAAGACTTTGCATGACCTGGAGGCATTTTGCCAAGACGAATGGGCAGCTATACCACCTGCAAGAATTTGGGGCCTCATAGACAACTATTACAAAAGACTGCACGCTGTCATTGATGCTAAAGGGGGCAATACACAGTATTAAGAACTAAGGGTATGCAGACTTTTGAACAGAGGTCATTTCATTTTTTTCTTTGTTGCCATGTTTTGTTTTATGATTGTACCATTCTGTTATAACCTACAGTTGAATATGAATCCCAGAAGAAATAAAAGAAATGTGTTTTGCCTGCGCACTCATGTTTTCTTTAAAAATGGTACATATATTACCAATTCTCCAAGGGTATGCAAACTTTTGAGCAAAACTGTGTGTATATATATATATATATATATATATATATATATATATATATATATATATATATATATATATATATATATATACACACACACACACACACACACACACACACTGTATTGTACAGAGCTGTTATCCGAGTTACCGTAGACTTTGTCAGTTTGAACCAGTCTGGCCATTCTCTGTTGACCTCTCTCATCAACAAGGTCAGAGATGCAAAAACCATATATGCAAGGTATGCAATGCAATGCATAGGGGCACCATGTAAATGGGGGTGCCAACGGCTCACTAAAGGTGGTGCAATCGGCCTCCTCGACCCCTCCAACATCACCCCCCCCCCCCTGCTTGACAGATACATGGGGCACAAAATTTAGTTTTGCATACCCGCTCGGAAATGTGTAGTTGCACCCCTGAACAAGGTGTTTCCATCTACAGAACTGCCGTTCACTGGATGTTTTTTGTTTTTGGCACCATTCTGAGTAAATTCTAGAGACTGTTATGTGTGAAAATCCCAGGAGATCATGCCACGCTCCAAATCACTGAGATCAAATTTTTTTCCCCATTCTGATGGTTGATGTGAACATTACCTGAAGCTCCTGACCAGTATCTGCATGATTTTATGCACTGCACTGCTGTTACACGATTGGCTGATTAGATAATCACATGGATGATTGTTGGTGCCAGCGTGGACCTCAGAATTTGAAGGATCTGGAGAGATACTGTATGGAGGAATGGTCTCAGATCACTTGCCATGTGTTCTCCAGCCTCATTAGGCATTATAGGAGAAGACCTAGAGCTGTTATCTTGGCAAAGGGAGGTTGCAAAGTACTGAATACAAGGGTGCCAATAATTGTGCCACACATATATTTGACAAAAATATTAATATTTTGATCAAACTTGTGTTGTGTTTGGAATTGTTTGATATCTATTTGAGGATAGATTTTTGTGAATATTTTGAATATTTTGAATGAAAGACCAAAAGGATAAACAATAAGGATATATTTTTCACAGCCTTCTTTTCTCATATTTACCAAGGGTGCCAATATTTTTGGCCACCACTGTATATAATATACACTTAAAAGATCAACAGTGAAGTTTCACATGGTTAAACTAACCAACATTAAAGGGGTCATGACATCTTTTAGTTTATTTGTATCACAAATAACCTGAAGATAAACTGCTTAAACTTGTCTTTATGCTGATGTAACTGATGTATTAGGTGGGTCTTTGTAACTATGTTTCTGTAACAGCTGAGGTCTGTTTGTGTGGGTGGGAGAGGGCGAGCAAGCTGTCAGTATTTGTGTATTTGTAGTGTATATTATGTAATGCTGTTTTGTTTGAATGTGTTTTATAATTTGGTATCTTTTGTCTTTAGGACCCCTTCGAAAATGAGATGCTACATCTCAAGGGGCTTATATAATAAATTCCTATAAGAGGTCATTGTACTATAAAAACATACTGTAAGTTTCAGAACTGAAAACATCCTTCTTAATGGAAAAAGAGCAATTATTTAAACCAGGCTCTAGAAACGGGACGTTTGGAATTTGTGAAACTGGTGATGTCACAAGGCCCAAAATACATCTGCCTCTTCAGCAAGACATCAATGGCTATTTTTCGTCATTGCACCCTTGGCCCCGCCCACTGGTGCACACAGACAGTCACACAGGTGAAGAGGAGAGAGATGGGCCTGTCATGGGAGATTCATCTACAGCAAAGTGGACTCAGGACACCTTCATGTGCCTAAAAATGTTTTAAATGTTCATGCATCTCGCGCCGCTTTTAAAAGACGCAATGTCAAGTTATAACTCTAAAAAGGAGACATCCATTCTGTTTCATTCAGCTGCACTGTCTTGCTGATTTGAAGGCATCTTGGACCGTTTTTGCACCCCTCTGTGCTATAAATAATTGTTAGTCTTTTGTAAACATGCACTATATGGACGTCTTTGATCATTTTGATGCGTTTCCGGTGATGTGCGGTGCATTTAAAGAGCGGACTTTTTCAAGCGCAACTTTAAAAATGCGTCTCGATCTGCTGCTGCCACTGACTAGGAGAAACACATGCTGTTCTGTGTGTAAACAAACAGAAGATGTGAGATGTGAAGACCAGCGTATCTGCTTTGGCCTGTTGAAGCACCCATCATCACCGTGAATTGTATTACGTTTGCACATTCAGAACATTTCAGCATGGATTGCTTGTGAACCAGTCACAATATGATTCAAGCTTTGCAAAGGAACTGTTATTGAATAAGCATTATTAAAGATGGGGCAGTTAAAATCTCTGTTGGACCTGACACAAAACCGTAAGTAAACAGTTTAATTCACAAATATTACAAATGTCATGACTGTTTTATAGTTAAGGTGACGCTGTGCTTAATGTATTCGGATGCAATGTATTGGGTATACGTTATGTGTACACCCTGAAATTTAATTTGATAATTTTGTGGAGCTTGTTCATTTTTTTCCGATTGAGTTTCAAATATGGCTGTATAAGAGGGGCTGCATGATGTTAGCCAATCAGAACAGTGGTCTTTTTTAATTGAAGTCTTAAAGGGCCAGAGAGCTTAAAACTGAGACAGAGGGCCAGAGACAGAATGGAAAATTATTATATATTATTAAAATGATGATGGTTTTGGTGCAAAAAAAAATTAAAACATTACTACCATTATAAGTGGACCGGGGGAAAGATAATACAATTATAAAAAAGAGCATGTCATGACCCCTTTAAACCTGGGTAAGCATGGAAATTCATACTGGCTGATGCTGGTCTTTTCGGCAGGAAAAGCACATGAGGTCATTATCATATGTAGATTCAACCTACACAGAAAAGCAATAACACAGAATTTAAGATTACAAAAGCATTAATATTTGCAGAAACAATTTAAACGCAGAATGAGCAACATATCGAAAAACAACGTGTTTTGGAGCAACTGTTAAAGGATGTGTTTCACAGGAGCATGACACTAGCTTTCATTCATTAACACTGCTGTATCTATGTGCGTGTGCATGTGCGTGCGTGTGTGTATACTGCGCATATGTTTTCTCTAAATGATGGTAGCGCTGATATCAATTACAGTGTTTGCCCTCTGGTAAAAATCTCTCCTGTACAAATTCTTTGAAAGCTCCAGATTGCTTGAGGATGATGAATGTACTGAATTAACAGATGACAATTATATGACACTGCTTTCTGTTAGTTTAAACTTTATGAACATTAAAATGCACACAACATGTATCCCGTATACATATGACTGCATACCTGTATGTGTATAAACATTACACACAGATATCTACATTGAGACACATAATACACTCAATACACACAGTGAAGTGTTTGTAGAAGCAAAACTCACAGGTGGGATAAAATGATAAATAAATAGACTAGACCATTTTATAAAAAAAAAACCTGCTTGCCTGTGAAAACCACAACATGTAGAGTGTTGATGGTGGTTGCCAGGGCATTGCTATGCAGTTGCTAAGGTGTTCCGAGTGTTTATTAGTGCATTGCTACATGGTTGCTATTGGTATTGTATGGTAAAACGCCATACTGTAGACTCCCAGTCTGAGTTAACACACATGAAGCACACAGACGCTGCTAATAACACAATAAGATCATGTTAAATCATTCAGCTTTACAGGACACTGTACAAAGAGCCGTAATGCAGCTGCTGCAGCTTTAAGTTGAACCTGTTACAGATGTGCCACCGTGTCACGTCACTGTTACCCAGCAGGCTTTTCCGGCCGCGGCATGTTTGAACAGGATCATGACATGCTCTTTCATCATGGCCAGTGTTCTCTCTGTTCACCTCCATCCGGTGGGCTTCAATTAAAACCAGATGTGAGGTCCAAAATCCAAAGCAACATGAGAGATGCACACTAATAACAGCCCTTAAGCTGAGCATTCTAGAGGGTTCTTTACTCTTTCAGAAAGAAATGGACAAATACTTGAATGAATCTGACGGAAACATGTCCAGCCAGGTCATATTCTACCCCAAAAACATTTCACCCCCACATTTTCATTACTGTAATGTGAAGTCTTATTCTGCTTTTGCTTTAATTCAAATATATTTTAATTCTTACTCTCAATGGTGAATCTCATTAGATTCTCAATACTGTAAAAAATGCCTTTAAACACTCCAAAAATTGGCCCCATTGACTTCCACTGTAAGCTTCTTTTAAAGAAAAGGAGGAGTCGAAATTACATTTTTGTGGTTATTAATATTGACTTGTATTGAAGCCGGAATATTCCTTTAATGTGGTCCTGCAAAGAATAAATGTTATAAATGTACATTAAATAATGAAAATGTAAAAACCATAGGGGGTTTAAAGTGACATCATGTAGATACAGGGGTAATAGTTATAGGGCACAATTGATCAACTAATGCAATATTGTTTTTTTTTTTTTTTTTTTTTTTTTTTTTTTTTGAGTAACAAACGAAAATTACTCAAAATAACCACTTCAGAATAAGTCACCCATTTCCTGTTCATTTCAAACACATTTTGTTACATTTTATTACATCTCAAGTATTCTATAAACAAACTAATCTCTATTATGATTGAATCAGTCAATGTGAGTCCACCTTGAACATTCTTCACAACAAATCTATTATATGTTTAATAGAGGCCTTTAGCACCTGCAACAGGGGGGCTTTTTACCCCAAATACGATTAAATACTCCTTTCACTTATTGGACAGTTATTGAAACATGTTTGACTTAATGACTTTGAACAAAACTGCATGATAAATAAGTATTTTGTCTTAAAAGAAATGTGTTAATTTCAGGGATTTTCATTAGCTACATAAATATTACAAATTAGATCATATTGGGGCCTGGGTATCTCAGCGAGTATTGACGCTATCACCCCTGAGAGCGAGAACCACTAATCGCGACCACAAGGAGGTTACCCCATGTGACTCTACCCTCCCTAGCAACCGGGCCAATTTGGTTGCTTAGGAGACCCGGCTGGAGTCACTCAGCACGTCCTGGATTCAAACTCGCGACTCCAGCCGGGTCTCCTAAGCAACCAAATTGGCCCGGTTGCTAGGGAGGGTAGAGTCACATGGGGTAACCTCCTCATGGTCGCGATTAGTGGTTCTCGCTCTCAATGGGGCGTGTGGTAAGTTGTGTGTGGATCGTGGAGAGTAGCATGAGCCTCCACATGCTGTGAGTCTCCGCGGTGTCATGCACAACGAGTCACGTGATAAGATGCGCGGATGCAACTGAGATTTGTCCTCCGCCACCCTCAAAATTGCCTCAAAATCAAACTTTAGACACCAGACGCAAATATCTCATGGAACAGGAACATTTTCCAGTGTATAGTGACAGCAGGTGTTTAGGAAAGTCCTGTGGTAGTTTTAATGCTATTTAGTGTTTTGGGAGAAAATAAAATCAATGGAGCCTTTTACCCCACGGAGCCTTTAGCACCATTGTACCCTATATATTATGGGATAAATATGATGTTGACGATGTGTTAGGATGACAGGTAATATATTCTTAATCTTAAGAATTTTTATTAACTTGATTAAACGGTCATATTTGACATAACCAAAGGAGACACAGTTTATGGTTTAATGGTTAGACAAAAAAAATAAATAATAATAATAACTATATATATATATATATATATATATATATATATATATATATATATATATATATATAAATGCCCTTGGAAATTAAATATAGCGGGCAAATATAGCTTGTTAATGGAAAAAACGAATGAGAATTTTCTTTATGCAACAAAGAATTTACCCTTTCCTTTTTTTGTTATTTTGGGTAAAAACATGACCCAGATGTGTCCTAACAGGTTTCATGAGATTCACCTCATCACCTTACTCATAAACAAGTTAAAAGCCCATATAATCATGTCTGCTGTCAGTTCTTCCAATGCAGCTTCAATACACATCAGTAAACAGACGGACTGCCACCTGGAGGACTGCCAGAGCATTATCTGCTGTTTCACACTGTTAAAACACTCTTCATTTGTGCACTAATCTATCAACAGCACAACACTGATATATCAGAATGAACACCGTTTATAGTGACCTGATGCATATTCAGAAAAGCTGTGTTTACACTGCTGCTGTCACTCAGAGTAAGACAACCATCCCATAATATGATACTAAATATCAGCCAGATCTAAAATGTCCAGATAGATGAATAATGGATGGCATACAGACAGTTGATGTCCTTCACAGATGAACTTAACAGAGGTTCGGTTTCTTGCGCACTGAATCGATACAGACACGCTGTTTGTATTTCACAGCAATATTTCTCATAGAAAAAAATACAAAAGGTAGTCAAACACATCATGCATTGCTGATGCATCGCTGATAACTCCTTATATGGACACAAATGAAGGGCAAAAGCATTCTAAGCTGATCCGACCGAGAGATCATTGCAAAGCAGGCAGACTAAAGCCAGCCGATCCTCATCTATAATTCAACATATAATTTAATGAGAAAGGCCGAACTCTGCGGAGGAAATAATGCCACACATCCCCGACCCTAACTGAGCTAATAAAGAGCATGCTGGGATACAGAGCGTCTCACCCATCAACAGGTTCAAACGGCTCTCACGGCACACACACACAGACATTCACATGCTGGTTTCCAAAAAAACCCAGAACAAAGACGTTTTAATGAGCAGCTCTTTGGATGTTTGATACTCTTCATACTCTACATTCAACTGTTTTTCCACATGAATATGTTCTTGAATGTTTATAGAGATGTAAAACACTAAATTGTTAATTCTTTAGAAATTTCAGGACAGGATATTGAAAGCTGTATAACAGTATCGCACAGCTCACATGAGGATCAGACGCACCATAATTAAACTGTAAGTGGTAAATTTCAAAGTGCAATTTCCGTGACAGATATGAGACCAAATACGATCGAACAATGATTTTATATCTGTCTTGCCACCACTGCAGTGTGTACTGGCTGTATGTGAAAAGATATGCACATACACAAATGTACTACTTCTAAAATATGTCTTTGCATTTTTTTTTTTTTTTTAATGCTGTGTTAATTTATTTAATCAAAACTGATTGTTATTAAGTTTGAATACTGTATGTCAAATATTTTTATTCACTCTTAATGGACCAATCATTTCAGTAGTAAAGACACATATTGCATATCTCATGGTAGTTTTCATTTTTATTTGACACATTTAAGTGTGGGTTTTTTTGCCTCCTACAATTTGGAATGCCCAATTCCCAACGCGCTCTAAGTCCTCGCGGTGGCGTAGTGACTCGCCTCAATCCGGGTGGCGGAGGACGAATCTCAGTTGCTTCCGCGTCTGAGACCGTCAATCCACGCATCTTATCACGTGGCTTGTTGAGCGCGTTACCGCGGAGACGTAGCACGTGTGGAGGCTTCATGCTATTCTCCGCGGCATCCACGCACAACTCACCACACGCCCCACCGAGAGCGAACCACATTATAGCGACCACGAGGAGGTCACCCCATGTGACTCTACCCTCCCTAGCAACTGGGCCAGTTTGGTTGCTTAGGAGACCTGGCTGGAGTCGCTCAGCACACCCTGGATTCAAACTCGCGAACTAGCGAATAATGTACAGATTTTGCTCTTATGGAAAGAAATTGGTACTTTTATTCACCAAAGTGGCATTCAACTGATCACAATGTATAGTCAGGACATTAATAACGTGAAAAATTACTATTACAATTTGAAAAAATTTTCAGAACTTCTTAAACTACTTCAAAGAGTTCTCATGAAAAAATCCTCCACGTGCAGCAATGACAGCTTTGCAGATCCTTGTTATTCTAGCTGTCAATTTGTCCAGATACTCAGGTGACATTTCACCCCACACTTCCTGTAGCACTTGCCATAGATGTGTCTGTCTTGTCGGGCACTTCTCACACACCTTACAGTCTAGCTGATCCCACAAAAGCTCAATGGGGTTAAGATCCAGAACACTCTTTTCCAATTATCTGTTGTCCAATGTCTGTGTTTCTTTGCCCACTCGAACCTTTTCTTTTTGTTTTTCTGTTTCAAAAGTGTCTTTTTCTTTGCAATTCTTCCCATAAGACCTGCACCCCTGAGTCTTCTCTTTACTGTTGTACATGAAACTGGTGTTGAGCGGGTAGAATTCAATGAAGCTGTCAGCTGAGGACATGTGAGGCGTCTATTTCTCAAACTAGAGACTCTGATGTACTTATCCTCTTGTTTAGTTGTACATCTGGTCTTCCACATCTCTTTCTGTCCTTGTTAGAGCCAGTTGTCCTTTGTCTTTGAAGACTGTAGTGTACACATCTTCAGTTTTTTGGCAGTTTCAAGCATTGTATAGCCTTCATTCCTCAAAACAATGATTGACTGATGAGTTTCTAGAGAAAGCTGTTTCTTTTGTGCCATTTTTGACCTAATATTGAGCTTAAGACATGCCAGTCTATTGCATACTGTGGCAACTCAAAAACAAACACAAAGACAATGTTAAGCTTCATTTAATGAACCAAATATCTTTCAGTAGTGTTTGATATAATGACAAGTGATTTTCTAGTACCAAATGATCAATTTAGCATGATTACTCAAGGATAAGGTGTTGGAGTGATGGCTGCTGTCTAGATTTGATCAAAAATGACTTTTTTCAAATAGTGATGGTGCTGTTACATCAGTAATGTCCTGACTATACTTTGTGATATTCTTATATATTCTTAATTAGTATCTAGTTAGAAATCTCACTAAATTTAGTGAGGTTTATGCTGAAAACAAGAAGAAATTATTTGCCACTGGGGTAAGAAAAATGTACTTAATTCAAAGGGAAAACAAGTTTATTTTTCTTACCGCATGGACAGATTTCTTTTTCTTGTTTTAAGCATAAAGTTTACTTAATTTTGTCAGATTTCTCTGAAAACGAGACAAAATATCCTATGCAACATTGCTTGTCAAGTAAATATATATTGCTCATATTTAAAATCAATAAAAAGCTGCTGCTCTGAAGAACCCTGACACGTGGTTGCCTGCAATGCGATGTTACAGTAATTTCATTGATGTATATGGACAGTGAGGTTGAGGGCACTTTTGAACTTTTGAGCTAATTTATGAAGCACACATTTTACTGAATCAATTCTCTTGTACAGTACGGATGTTATAGTTCATTCTGTGGCAGGAAAGTGTAGAAAAATCCCTCTATTGCATGGTCATTATTTCATAAGATTGCATCAAGGCAGTGTTAGTCAGGCAGAATGTTCAGTACTGACAGCCTCAGTCACTATTCACTTTCATTGTATGGAAAAAAAAAAAAAAGATGCATTGAAAGTGAATAGTGACTGATGCCAACATTCTGCTAAACATCTCTTATTGTGTTCCACAGAAGAAAGAAAGTCATACAGGTTTGGAGCAACATGAGGTTGAGTAGAAACCCTTCATACATTTTAGTTACTCTTATGTTTGCTGGTTTTCCTATTTCATTCACAAACATCTAACAGAATCGTATTTGCATGGAAAATGTGTTTGAAAAGGCAACGATAATAACGTTCAAACATTTCTGCTCTGACAATTCTGATTAAAGTTCAATTTTTGTGGGGAAATACGAGGCCGTGCAGAAACAGAATTTAGAGCGCTTCAAAAGATCAACAAAACACGGTGGATTTAGAGAGCAAGTGCAAAAAGTTTGCAGAAAGAGAGACTTTGTCAGAAATGATGACGGGAATCTTTGATCTTCCTCACTGAGCCCTGGAGGGCGACTATTGATTGTGCAGCAGACGCATGGAACCTGCTGCGGGTGATGAGGAGAGATGGCGTCACAATCGACACTGAGCGACAGACCTGGGATCAGGCCAGAGCTGCTGCGCGCACAGGGAGATACGGTGAGAATGCCACAGACGCACATGCAGGATTCTTCACAATCTCTTTTGAGTGCTCGACTCATGAACGGTACAGTTTGAGAGCACTCAAGGCGGTAATTAAGAGCTTCACTTGGGATGCAACCCACACACCAGCACTAATGCTCTTATCTGTGCAAATCATAAGCCAGATTGATACATAATATTTACATGTTTTCAAGCAAACAATGCATTAATAATAGAAAGCTTTTGCAATCTTTACGTTTAAACTGTGCATCAACTCCACTCAGCCATGCAACACTATGGACTAGGTTCAGAATAGCATACTACCTATTGCAAAAAGATAGTAGTATGTTGTGTAAACTATGCACAGTTTATTAATTTTCTGCATGCATGGAATGCCTGGATGACCAACTACATTTGCCAAAATGTGCAGTATGCAACAGAGCACACTGTGTGGCATACTCAGTATGCTTACATGCACTTCAACAGTTTGATTTCAGACTGTACAAGAACGATAAGTCAGATTTTTGCAAAGTCGGAATAACAGACCTAGATAATGCAATTGTATCTCGACTTCGTCCAGCATGCATCCAGGTGACGTCCAGGTGACGTGTTTCACCAGCACTTCCTCAGCTGATGTCCTTCCTTCAAATATTGGATTATGCATTGTTTACTTGGACAGACAGATAAAGGCTGTTGCTCAACTACGCAAAAACCTGCTGTAGCACGATTATAACACCGCATGTAAACATGCTGACGATATCCAACAATGCATTGTGTTCGACTTGACCTCCTGTTCTAGTGTGATGAATGAGCACATCTTAAGCTAGGGCCGTTTCTAGCTATAAGCAGCCACAAAAGCAAGATTGTTTTTTATGTATTTGTTATTTTTAAATATACAGAAAATGGCAAGTATGACTCAGGCAGCTGTTATGGCTCAATTAGACAGTTATAGGGGGCCCCCTTGTGGCCCGAGAGGGAAGGGAGAATGTGTATAGGGGGGCGATGGGGGGCCTCCAAGTAGGATTTCGTTTAGGGCCCCCATACACCTTTTTCACAGCAGCAACATCTTTGAATTTTGAAGGGGATGACAACGAGGCTTCAATGGGCTGTACTGCAGTTTAAAGTGTTTCTATTTCGTTCCGCAGACAAAACAATGAAAAAATCTCTTCCAAGAACATTTAGTAGACAAAAAACTCCAGACAACATGAGTTGCGGAAAATCACCTGTGATCTAGTAGCTTTATACAGCTTTATACCGTTCGTGCGATTGAAGAGATGGTAAGTCAATCCCTCACAGCCTCATTTTCATTCCCGTTAAAAATCAATGATGGCGCTAGCGTGAATAAGGTCTATATGCTCAGAAACGGCCCTGTCTGAGGCTATGACAAAGTAAGAGGGACCTTTAGTTTTAGTTCCTGAAATATTTAAAGATTTATTTATATGAATGATACTGCACAAAGTAAGATTTAAGCATTCATCATAAAGTGTATTATATTTCAATATTTCATCAAAGGATAGCACCATACATGCACTTATCCACAGAACACTGACTGTTCCTAAAACCGCCCCTGATTCTGTCAATTTCAAGAAATGCTAAAATTTGCTGCAAAATGCTTAAAGTTTTATGTGATAAAGCTAAACAATACTGATAACAGATTGTTCTAGATCATACTGAATTGAATGCATACTCTTGGCTCTGCAATATCTAACCACAGACTCTGGATTGTCCGATCTAGATAACAGGATTCATTATGTTCCTCATCGCTGGATTAAAAATACAGCCGTCTGGTGAGTAACTGCACATGCTGTAAGAGTTTCTGAAACTCCTGAGAGCATTTGAATGCAGAAGTGTCTCTCTGGACGAGCTCCAGACTGATAGCACACTATCAGCAGAAACACGTCGAGAGCTGAGTCGAGCCTTTGAATGTGCAGCAGATGGTTTGGCATAATGACCGGCGTTAGAATAACAACGAATCAGAGGAGTGGCACATTGAACCGCAAGCGCCTTCTGTGGCGTTATAACTTAGCAGGAGAATTGCAAGAGCTTTGCAACTGTCTGCATTTTCTTGCAAAACAGACATGCAGATCTATTCATGCGCTAGAACAGCAGTTCTTAAAGTGGTGAACCAAAAAGGGGTTGCTGGACTGTTCTGATCTGTCGCAGACAGCAGGACCAAACAATGCTAAATGCAAATTACAAAGTGCGATAAACAATCAAACAGATTTCAGAAAACCGCCCATCTTCCATTGGTTGTACAAACATTATTTATCAAATCCAATTTGTACTTAATTACCTCATTTAGCTCTCCTACCCATTACACCTACTGAAGCTGTGGATCAGCACACGTCACATGCTCTCAATCCAAAATGCTAGCATATATGATTTATAAACTCTCAAATGAGACCCTGATGGAGTCAATCAAATAAAACTGAACTGAGCTGGTGAAGTACATACTATACTATATTACTCCATCCATAACCTGTGTTATCTATCAGTTAAACACATTGTAAACACTGATGTTTTCAGGCCTTATTTTGTTATTTTATGATGTTTTTTTTTTTAAGTGATTTTGCTCTATGAAAGGTTCAGAATCAAAGCTTTCAAATGACACCACATATGCCTGACTTTTGCATTCGCGGACTTTATCGGAAAATACGTTTTCGCTTAAAATGGTAAAGCGCCCCCTTATGTATAGTTATCCATAAAATAAAAATTCTGACATCATTTATTCACCCTTGTGTTGTTCCAAACCAACATGAATTTATTTCTTCTGTGGAATACAAAAGGAGAATAAAAAAAAAATTAAAAAAAATATTTAAACATTTCAAAGTTACTACATCTGTCAAGCTCCAAAATAAATAAATAAATAAATAAAAAATATTAACAAAAATAAAATCACCATAAAAGTAGACCATAAGAATCTTGGGCTATATTCCTAGTCTTCTGAAGCAGAAATTTAAGCCGTAATTTGTAGTTTATCAAATCTCATTTGCTCAATGCACGTGCACATCAAGATACAATCGCGCACAAGTTTGACGTCAATGAAGCCAAACACTTTTGCTTCTCGGGTGTCTCTTAATCAAACTTAATGACCAAGTTCGAATGTGCAGAAGCACAAATGAGAATAGAGTCAGTGCTGTATAGTGCGAATTAAAAATAGCAAATGCAATGAGTATTTGTACGAGTATGATATCTGCTTTACTATTACCAAATCTCGAGCGCTTGAACTTAAGCAGGTTGCTATGGACGCTTTGTCAGGGTTGCCATAATATTTCTTCCATGTTGTGCGCTAGTTGCGTACCACAGCGGCAGAAACAGGTGCGGTTAATATTATTGTTTGCTCCCAAAGATTCTTACTGTTTAGCCTCCAAGTCTGGATGCATTCCTCTAATAGGCTATTCGGATTAGTGTTTGATGGAAATTGGTTTTTCAGTGGTCTATTCCTAATCCATTACAATTAATATCTTAATAAAAATTATATTATATATATATATGACATTATCTCTCTCTCTCTCTCTCTCTCTCTCTCTCTCTCTCTATATATATATATATATATATATATATATATATATATATAATTAGGTGATGTTGGCGGGGTCGAGGAGGCCGATTGCACCACCTTTAGTGAGCCGCTGGCGCCGCCCCTTTACAAGCGTGCCCCTATGCATTGCATACCTTGCATATATGGTTTTTGCGCCTCTGCTATTAGGGATGTGCCCGAAGCCGAATACCTTATTCAGAAAGGCATGAATAATGACTTCAAAATGAATAACGTATTCATCCGAATAATATAAAAAATATTCGTTTGACTGATTATCCAAGAGGCACATGTATAAAGTGACATTTCAAATAAACATATACGAAATTACAAAGAATTTATGAATCTGTGCAGCCAATATTTCTAAAGTGTAAACCTTATGAATGAAAATGTTCAGATTGGATGGGCGTGGTCTCGACTCCGTTTGCGATCTCTGTTAACTGCGTGCGTTACAACGCTCCATAAAGGTTTAAATTCTCCATAGAGTTTTCATCTATTAGGAATATTCCTCCTTATGTAACATGAAGAAACTGAAACATGCTCTGTCTTTTTTCTTCTTCTTTAAACTGTTCTATCTCTGGTAAGGCGCTATATAAATTTAACATTATTATTATTATTATTATTATTATTATTATTTAACTAAATAATGGTGTATTATCGTAAAAATCCCTGATAGACTTAAGGGACTTTCACCTGTTTGTAGGCTAAGTTGATTTTATTTTAATTTCTTTTAATGTTTGAATTTGTATTTATTATTCACTGCAAAATATGTGCTTGACATTTCACATCCTGCCTCCAGAATAATGTTGTTATACATGCACAGACAAATGAAAATTCTGTTTCATGCAGATATTAATATCTGAAATACCTGGAGAAACCACAACATATTCCACAGTTAATGTAGCCTATAAATTCAGCTTCATCTGGCAAGAAAAAAAGAATAAATTAATGTTTTTTAAATAATAGTTAATTTAATTAATTAATTAATTATATTTATTTATCACACATTATACATTTGCACATATACAGTGAAATTCTTTTTTTCACATATCCCAGCTAAGCTGGGGTCAGAGTGCAGGGTCAGCCATGATACGGCACCCCTGGAGCAGATAGGGTCAAGGGCCTTGCTCAAGGGCCCAACAGTGGCAACTTGGCAGTGCTGGGGCTTGAACCCCCAACCTTCTGATCAGTAACCCAGAGCCTTAGCCACTGAGCCACCACTGCCCCCTTGGAGTTGTAAAATAATAATAATTATCATTAGGCTATTAATATGCATATATGCATAAAATATGCATATATAATGCATATTTTATTAATAGAAACTATAAATGTAAGAGAAACATTTAAAAATGGGCGTTTCATTTAGTTTTGACGCACTTCTGGTGTAAGCCCCGCCCACACCCGATTCTAACCGAATACACAGACAGCTGCAGATCATTCTGTCATATGAACAGATACAGATACAAATACAGATAATGGCTTTGCTGCACACCCCTAATATATATATATATATATATATATATATATAAAACATACAGTATATACACAGTAAATTCATATACATTATACGTATATACATATTAAAAATACAAAATTGTAGTAGGTCTAGTAAATGATAAAAATGGTAAAATAATTTAAAAATGATCATTTTGACCGCACTCTTACATGCAAATAAATTCTAATTTGTGCTAATGATTTTTTATAAGTTCACGAGGACTTGTGCCAACACTTCTGGGTAGAAGATGGGACGATTTTCAGTAAACAACGACTTAATCTAAATTTCTCCTTTTGTATTCTACAGACATGATTTTGTGTAAAAACAGTACATAATGACAGAATTATTCCTTTAAAACATGCTGCATGCTGTTTTATGCAGTTATAAAACAGTCACAGAAGAGAAGGCGACAAGAACTGTTTAATGGCGTCCAACTCCACCGGCGTTATTCCCTAGACGATATACCAAGTCTTGATACAGGACTGGTAATAATCAGAGGTTTAAGGAAACCGTATGGTTTTCCGCCTGTGAGTAATGAGGATCGTAGTGGTAAAATAGACCAGTGATTTCCTGGTGGTCTTTGGCATTGCACAGCCGATCTCTGTGGAACAGACAGTGATCAATGGAGCAGCACACTAAAGTTTTAACTGATGCCTGCAGTGTGTACTAATGAAGTGCAAACTGCCAGATGAAGTTTTGGGGGGAATGGGTCGTGGGCATTTGTGTGTGATGAATACAGCCCAACAGATGGAGGTTTATCATCAACTCTTTTCTCAAGAACTGTATCCTTGGAAACCGTGTGGGCCGTGTCACATTCAAACATGCCGATGCGGTAAACATTTAGAAAAATAACTCACATGCAGCACATTTAAATGTGTTTCTGAATAATGTTTTGCTGCTGGTGGTGAGGCAACCCAGTGACCTAAACAGCAAATGAACCTAAAGAATGCAGATGTAGTGGGCCTGGGTAGCTACCACACTGGAGTCGAATCCAGGGTGTGCTGAGTGACTCCAGCCAGGTCTCCTAAGCAACCAAATTGGCCCAGTTGCTAGGGAGGGTAGAGTCACATGGGGTAACCTCCTCGTGGTTCTTGATCTCGGTGGGGCGCGTGGTGAATTGTGCTTGGATGCCGCGGAGAATAGCGTGAAGCCTCCACATGCGCTATGTCTCCGCGGTAACGCGCTCAACAAGCCACGTGATAAGATGCGCGGATTGACGGTCTCAGACGCGGAGGCAACTGAAATTCGTCCTCCACCACCCGGATTGAGGCGAGTCACTACGCCACCACGAGGACTTAGAGCGCATTGGGAATTGGGCATTCCACATTGGGGAGAAAAGGGAAAAATGTCACATGCATTCTATTATAGCAATTCTTTTGCAAACTTACGTTTTTATTGTTTTAGTGAACTACGCTTTTACTGTTAGTTTCAGTCTTCATAATTGTTTTTGTAAGCCACTATCACCTTTGTCTGTACAGAAAAATAAATAAAAAAATGTTCGTAACAATTCGGTTTTCATTTCATACCTGTCCAAGTCCCATGGTTTATCTTTGTGACGCATCCCAATGTATAACCCAACGAAATTTAAAGCTAGTTTGCGTTTACTAGGTTGAGATAAATGGAAAAACTCAATCAATATTAGATGATATTCTCTCAGATTTCATTGTGAAATCACACTACAGCTTCAACTGTAGCTGCAGATGTTTTGTTCTCCTGCACTTCTATGGAAATTAGTTTGGCTCTTTGCTACCAGAATCATAAATGTGTTTATTGTGCTTATCAATTAGCTGCATCTCTAGTGAAGAGAGACAGGTGGGAATACAGATGCAGACAGACAGAAAATAATACGTGCCATTATTGAGGCTAATATTCAGGGCAGTGAGAACCGTACTTACAAAACAAGCAAGCACATGCATCTCTCCTCGCTCGACTCTCCAATAATCCAATCGAGCCGCAGTGCACTCAAACAAAGCAGTTCTGGAAAAGCACAAGATAAACGCATTCCATTAAAAAGACGTGTTTTTCTGCATGTCATCTCTGTCAAAACAACTGAAACAGAGCGTTGTAGTGGCCTCGCTATTTATTTTGCTCTGTGTAAGATCGATGGGACTTTTGTTTCTCAGAATTTAGTGAAGCGGCCTTGAGCATCTACATCACAATACAAATGATGTTCCATTACGGTTATGCATTTTCTACCACAATGGGAGTGTACAGTAATTAACCAAACAGAAAAGTTTATAGGATATCTCTCTCATCTATACAGTAGATACAGCACTGTCAAAAAGGCTATCTGTAACTGCATTTTCACTAGTAGAATTTCACAATGATCAGAAATTCACTCCTGTTCAAAGCACAATTTATTTTATTTTTTTTTTATCCCCTTTTCTCCCAATTTGGAATGCCCAATTCCCACTACTTAGGGGTGTCAAACTCAGTTCCTGGAGGGCCCTGCTCAAAAATGCCTCCTTGTAATCTTCAAGCACTCCTGAAGACCTTGATTAGCTGCTTCAGGTGTGTTTAATTAAGGTTGGAGCTAAACTCTGCTGGACTGTGGCCCTCCAGGAACAGAGTTTGACACCCCTGAGTCTTAGTAGGTCCTCGTGGTGGCGCAGTTACTCACCTCAATCCGGGTGGTGGAGGACAAGTCTCAGTTGCCTCCACGTCTGAGACCGTCAATCTGTGCATCTTATCATGTGACTCGTTGTGCATGACACCGCGGAGACTCACAGCATGTGGAGGCTCATGCTACTCTCCACGATCCACACACAACTTACCACACGCCCCATTGAGAGCGAGAACCACTAATCGCGACCACGAGGAGGTTACCCCATGTGACTCTAACCTCCCTAGCAACCGGGCCAATTTGGTTGCTTAGGAGACCTGGCTGGAGTCACTCAGCACACCCTGGATTCAAACTCACGACTTCAGGGGTGGTAGTCAGCATCAATACTCGCTACTCAAGCCCCCGCAGATATCTATTATTAGTTGAAATCCCAAATACACAAATCAGCTATGTACTTCTTAATAGTAAAAATGGTCATTTTTGATATAATCACATTGTTACTAGAATAAATATCTATTCCCGATATCAACAATTGAATTACAACTGTTAAAACTGCATATATCTGTAAATTGATTTTAGCATGTTTGGTTTGGCATTTCGAAAAAGGATTTCAGATATCCATAAACTGAAGAGTAATTAAAGACACTTTAATAGACTTTCTAACTGTAACGCTGGGTTCATGGAGAGGAAGACAGGAGACGCAGGAGTAGATTAACTTTAAAGTCTTTAATAAGGAAATACGCTGGAGTGGAACATCATACAATACATAACAACGTAGCAATTCGTGACCAACTAAATCACACTTTAACAATACAATGTAACAATACAAGAACTGACAAGGAATGGGAAAACTAGAGGATCTTTATACAACAAGGTGCTGATGAGGGAATGGAGAACAGGTGAGGAGGATTGGAAACAGATGGCAGTGATGAGGGCAGTGCATTATGGGAAGTGTAGTCCACACACAAAAACCATATCAAAATAAGAGTCCAAGGAACAGAACGGCGAATAACTGTGACACTAACTAGTTACAATAACATGTGTCAGTAACAATGTCACTACTGAAATAAAAATTAAGATTTTCACTAGTAACTCCATTCCTGATATCAAGAATTGGCATTTTAACTAGTAAATATTAAATTATATATACAGTTTATCTATCGTTTTCTGCATATGATTATATGTCGAAAACGCTTGCCAAGTCGTACGATATCTTACGATTTCGTACAAATTATTTTGAGTTTGTCCAATAAATCGCTCTTGAAAGATATCGTCCCTTCCCCCTAATACCACATCATATGGAACTTACCGGGTTTATCAGATTTACGTGGTCATGACATGAGTTGAAAGATATAATTTTGACATATCTGTGCAAATAATGTTACTAAGCGATTCCACCACTCATTTTTAAGTGTCATGGTTATTGCTATATTCGAAAATTGTAAGGATAAGTGATGAATTGAAATCATTTTTCTGTGGTAATAATAATCAACATATGACAGAGGTTGTATATAGAGAACAGCTTGTATTTAACCAAGAATATTGCTTAAAATTCAATCTTCACTGTAGTTTCAGAAAAGTCTGAAAGAATTTCCCTCCCATTTATTTATGCCTTTGTTTTACTACCTTAATTTCTTCAGGTTTAATAATGGATTACACGGGTAACTCATTTTCCCATTTCATCACACTCTCGGGTGACTTTTGATCATTGAAATGTGAGTGTTTCAATGATCAGCGAGTGAATATTCTCATGTGTGACTTTAAATGGTGCTAGAAATCAAACGTGTGCCTCATTTGATATGTAGAACGATCTGCAGTAATTCTGAGCACTGAACAAATGACTCGATCGCTGCTCTCCATCATAAAGCCATATGCTGTAATATATGAATAAGTACATTGAGAAATTCATCAATATGCATGTGGACCAGCACCTCAGTACCAGACCTTTAATCTATACAGCACTCCCATTAGCTAATAAAACACTGATTTGGATGACTACAAGCTCATTTATCATTGGTCTAGGCCCGTGGATTTGAACTGACTTTGCTTTAGGATGCAGATTTTACATTGGACTGTGGAGACCTAACACAGAACCACAACCAGAATGGACTAAACATAGGCATTGCAATATTAATACTTATGCATATAATAATACATATGCAGAATTAATACTATGACATATATTGAATTGGAAAACTGACAATTTTGTAAACAAAATCTGAGGTTTTTATTTGCAGCCTTTGGGACATGGTCACCAATGGTCCTGGTCATATTAAAAATAAATTTGAAATTATTTCTCGCTTTAAAGGAATATTCCGGGTTCAATATGAGCTGAGCTCAGTCGACAGCATTTGTGTCATAATGTTGATTACCACTCAAATTAATTTCAACTCATCCCTCCTTTTCTTTAAATATGTATTCCAGTGAGACACTTACAATGGAAGTCAATGGGGTCAACCTGTAAACATTAAAATACTCACTGTTTCAAAAGTATAAACACAAGACATAAACAATATGTGTGTTAATATGATTTTACTGTCATAAAATCATTTATGAACCTTCTCTGCCAATTTTACAGCTTCATTGACATGATGATGTAATGTCAACAAACCCTAAAACAACTGTAAAAATGACGATTTAAACAGCTGAAATAATACATGAGTTTTAACAGAAGAATTAATGTGTTTTTATAAAATTATAAGCTTCACATTTCTGACTTTAAACCCTCAAAAAATTACCCCATTGACTTCCATTGTAAGTGTCTCACAGGAACACACATTTGTGCTTTTATTAAGAAAAGGAGGAACGAGGCAATATTAATATTTGTGGTAATCAGAGTGGTGGTGGTGTAGTGGGCTAAAGCACTGAACTGGTAATCAGAAGGTTGCTGGTTCAATCCCCACAGCCACCACCATTGTGTCCTTGAGCAAGACACTTAACTCCAGGTTGCTCCAGGGGGATTGTCCCTGTAATAAGGGCACTGTAAGTCACTTTGGATAAAAGCATCTGCCAAATGCATAAATGTAAATGTAATCAACAGTATGACACAAATGCTGTCGATTAAGCTGAACTTGTATTGAACCCGGAATATTCCTTTAAGAAAATAAGGGCCAACATTTAGGACCATAAAGATCATTTTTGTTTTGTTTTTGTGCATTGTGGCATTATTTTCAGGACACATAAGCACATTTGACCCTCTCATTACCGTAATGTGTCTGGACATTTACTTTGTGTATTCCTATTGTTTTCAATGGTGATTCTCATTATTAAAATAATTAAAATAAGCAGAAATAAAAAGGCTGTACTGTCGTCAATAAATACTTTAAAACTTGAATATATCCTTTTTTTTCCACCTAGAGGTAATGAGAATTTGGGGGTATGATGTGCATAACTATCATGAAAATAATGTCACAATGTAAAAAATCGAATAAGACTTTAAAATAAGGTTGTACTCATTAATATTAAGTCTCTTGAACTAACAATCAGTTCAACAACAAAACTTTTTCAGCACTTAATTGTATTATGAACTAACAATGAACAACTGTATTTTCATAAGTTAACATCGGCTAAGATTAATTAATGCTGTAAATACACTATATTGCCAAAAGTATTCGCTCATCTGCCTTTAGACGCATATGAACTTAAGTGACATCCCATTCTTAATCCATAGGGTTTAATATGAGGTCGGCCCACCCTTTGCAGCTATAATAGCTTCAACTCTTCTGGGAAGGCTTTCCACAAGGTTTAGGAGTGTGTTCATGGGAATTTTTGACCATTCTTCCAGAAGCGCATTTGTGAGGTCAGACACTGATGTTGGACGAGAAGGCCTGGCTCACAGTCTTCTCTCTAATTCATCCCAAAGGTGCTCTATCGGGTTGAGGTCAGGACTCTGTGCAGGCCAGTCAAGTTCTTCCACACCAAACTCGCTCATCCATGTCTTTATGGACCTTGCTTTGTGCACTGGTGCGCAGTCATGTTGGAACAGGAAGGGGCCATCCCCAAACTGTTCCCACAAAGTTGGGAGCATGGAATTGTCCAAAATCTCTTGGTATGCTGAAGCATTCAGAGTTCCTTTCACTGGAACTAAGGGGCCAAGCCCAGCTCCTGAAAAACAACCCCACACCATAATCCCCCCTCCACCAAACTTCACAGTTGGCACAATGCAGTCAGACAAGTACCGTTCTCCTGGCAACCACCAAACCCAGACTCGTCCATCAGATTGCCAGATGGAGAAGCGTGATTCGTCACTCCAGAGAACGCGTCTCCACTGCTCTAGAGTCCAGTGGCGGCGTGCTTTACACCACTGCATCCGACGCTTTGCATTGCACTTGGTGATGTATGGCTTGGATGCAGCTGCTCGGCCATGGAAACCCATTCCATGAAGCTCTCTACGCACTGTTCTTGAACTAATCTGAAGGCCACATGAACTTTGGAGGTCTGTAGCGATTGACTCCGCAGAAAGTTGGCGACCTCTGCGCACTATGCGCTTCAGCATCCGCTGACCCCGCTCTGTCATTTTACGTGGCCTACCACTTCGTGGCTGAGTTGCTGTCATTCCCAATCGCTTCCACTTTGTTATAATACCACTGACAGTTGACTGTGGAATATTTAGTAGCGAGGAAATTTCACGACTGGACTTGTTGCACAGGTGGCATCCTATCACAGTACCACGCTGGAATTCACTGAGCTCCTGAGAGCGGCCCATTCTTTCACAAATGTTTGTAGAAGCAGTCTGCATGCCTAGGTGCTTCATTTTATACACCTGTGGCCCTGGAAGTGATTGGAACACCTGAATTCAATTATTTGGATGCGTGAGCGAATACTTTTGGCAATATAGTGTATATACTGTATTGATGATTATAAGTTCATGACACCTAATGCATTTAGTAATGTCAACAAATAGAACTTAACAGCATCATCAAAAACGTTTATGGCCCTAAAAATAGGCTTAATTGCGAAATACAATTTCTAATTAGTTTCTTTTGATTTTGGAGTAAAATAAGACCAGGGGCTCTATTTTCATGATTGCACAAAGCGCAGTGCTACGCACAGCGGCCGTGTGTAACGTCTTATCCAATTTTCGTGCCAGCACAAAACACAAGTGGGCGTGGTTGGAATAGTTTGCGCTATCTGTGGGTGTATGCACGCAAACTGTGGGTGTATTGCGTGTTAATGAAGTGGCGCAAAGCGCAATTCGCTATATTCCTGAGAAACAGGTTGTTTGAAAACCACGTCTTCAGCGCAACTCAGTTCCTGCATTTGCAGTTTGGAGATTCAACCAGCAGGTGGTGATAAAGTTCATGTCCAAACTCTGAAAATATAGGAGAAGGGTATAGCTGCAGGCATTGCTCCAAAAAGGGCGGTCACTTCAAAATGCCATTGAAGACATAGGGAGCCCCTGACCTAACCCTTTCCCTAACCTTAACCGAGAGTGGAAGTGATGCCCCCTTTTGGAGAAACCGCGCCCTCTTTTAGAGATTCCGCCCCCATTTGGAGGTCTCTGGCCTGCAGCTATACCTACTTGAAATATAGAGGAACATCAAATTATGTCCATGACGATCAGAGTTGTAGCCATCTTATATGAAACTAGTTTTTTTATGTTATTTATTTGTGCCTATAGGTACTATCTATAGGTCATGATTTATTTTTTCAATTATTATTATGTTTAAACTTACAATTGTATTTATGACCTAATTTGCAATGGTATTTTCTTTGAACTTGTGTAGATTTTGAGTTCATGTCACACAACCGGTCCATGTTGATATTGCTCTAATTTGATGAGCTTCTAATAAGTGACGGATGATTTTTGAGATTGATTGACCACACAATATTTTCTCCCCCTGTTTAAATGGTAACAAGTGTACAATTATTTTGCATATCCTAATATGCATGATTATATGGTTAGTTGCATTTTATTATTGGCATTTAGCATAGTTTTTTCCCCCTGCTGTGACCCAATCAGAACACTCCCATCAGTTAAGAATCACTGCTCTAGGGGCCTGGGTAGCTCAGTGGTAAAATACGCTGACTACCACCCCTGGAGTTCGCTAGTTCGCTAGTTCGAATCCCAGGGCGTGCTGAGTGACTCAAGCCAGGTCTCCTAAGCAACCAAATTGGCCCGGTTGCTAGGGAGGGTAGAGTCACATGGGGTAATCTGCTCGTGGTCGCTATAATGTGGTTTGTTCTCGGTGGGGCGCATGGTGAATGCCGTGGTGGATGGCGTGAAGTCTCCACACGTGCTATGTCTCCGTGGCAACGCAACAAGCCATGTGATAAGATGCGCGGGTTGACTGTCTCAGACGCGGAGGCAACTGGGATTTGTCCTCTGCCACCCGGACTGAGGCGAATCACTATGCGACTTAGAGTGCATTGGGAATTGGGCATTCCAAATTGAAAAAAAAAAGAAAGAATCACTGCTCTAGATGACTGTCTCTCGATCATCCCCATTGTTTACAATTCATTCATTCCTTCACATGCTCTTTGGATCGGTGGAAAGATTTTGCTTATTCACTCCCAGCAGAAGTGATTAAGACGGCCAAACCCTCGACGCTCCAGTGCATGCAGAGAAAATCCACAAACTGGCTTTGTGACCAGAGCGGATAATGCTTTGGCCCAGATTATGCGAATTTCACGTGTGCCAGTTGTGTTTCTCTCTCAAGTATGGCCACCGAGAAGTTGTGCCCCCTCTGGTCTTTAGGAGGATCATGAATGTCGACTGGAGACAATACGAGCTCTTCTTGTGCTAAGCTAAGTGTGAGGACACCATATCAGCACTACAGCTGGTGTCCCGCATGAGCTCGGAGTCCAGCACAATGCTCTGATGGCAGTCAGCGTCATTAACGCCCAGTGTGGAGTCTTCACTGTCACTAAAATTGTCTTCGTTCTACAACAGAGATGGCAAGATCATATTAGCTGCTTTTCACTACACAGATAGGCTTATTAGCTGTAGAATAGGATTGGTGTTGAAAAAAGCTTTTCAAGTATTTTCCCATGTCAATGGTTCTCAACTGGTGGGTCGATACTAAATATACTAAATATGCAAATAATAAAATACAACAAATCATATCATTATGCATAGATAAGATAGCAAAATAAATAGACTTATCAACTTTTAATAGAGAGGAAAAAAATATTTCCCATATCTTTTGTTGTTGATGCCAAAGACTGTGTGGTCAATCAAACTCTACAGTATTTTGATGCTCGTTCATCCGTCATTTGGTAGAAGCTCATCAAATTAGACAGATATCAACATGGACAGGTAGTGTGACATGAACTCATCCTCACAAAAGCAGCAACAAAATTGTTAATTTTACAATTCAACTCTACCTACTTTTGAAACTTAAAAAGTCATAAAAATAAAATAAAATAAAATAAAAATAAAATAAAATAAAATAAAATAAAAATTAAATTAAATTAAATTTAGCTTACTTTAAGAAATGTAATAATAAATGCTGGTACTGTGTTGGGTTACCACTTGATGCCCAATGTAAAATCTGTATCCTAAAGCAAAACTAGAACTTAAAAACAGCATGTACTGTAAAAAATACAAAATAAAGAAAAAAAGAAATAAAAATTAAAAATTAACTTTTTATTTTTTTACCTCTTCCTTCTGTCAGATGACGCAGTGTTTCATTGCTGATTGGTAAACATACATATTTTACAGACAATTTTAAGGTCCATTGCACATAGCAGCAAGATATTTAGGAAATATTAATTGTTTTTCAGAATGTTGTAATCTCGTTTTTGGCCCTGGAGTTTCAGCAGAGCTCATAAGTGGCCTAAAGATGATTAGCTGGGTCTTTCTAGTGCTCCGCGGCACAAAGCTGATTAGCTCAGATGATTTTATTAACAGTTATGATGTCTAATAACCTGCAATCTTTCTGTGTGTGTATTTTGCTTAGTGTTGGAAATGCATGTCGCATGAAACTGTGAATGTTCATTGCACTTGAAATAACTGAAATAATTAGTTATGATAGTTATACATAGTGCCTTATCTAGAAAAGAAAGATTATCAGAGACTTAGGGTGAGCTCTTTTGACTTGGGCTAGTAAGCAACCACCAAAATAACCTAGCAACCGTCTAGCAAAGCTCTAGCACCCCATAGCAACAAGCTAAAAGTATTTGACTACTGTAGAACACTGTAGCAACCACTTAGCATCACCCTTGCAACCACCTACAACATCATAGCATTGTTGCGGCAAGTTTTGCACAGACAAACACCAATTACATTTACTTCAGAATATGTAAAAATCTAGTGTTGGTTTAAAAAGATGTTAAAACCTGAAGCTTCACTAAACAATTTCTCGATATTTCTCATAACGATCACATCCCTGATTTTTTGGTTACAATTGTATTTATATATATATATATATATATATATATATATATATATATATATATATATATATATATAAACTCAAATTGATGTCCTGAGTATTTCTATCTCTCTGTAACATTTCTATTCACGTCAGGTAGTTGCAGGCAGAGGCAGTATTAATTTCAGTTGTCTACAGCACTGATGTTATTTAGCAAACACTCTGACGAGGAAACCAGCCAACTTTCCAATTACAGCAAATGAGCTTTACCACAGTAAAAGATCAACTCCAAACAATGGGCAGCGTTCCCTGACACCAGCCGCAGAGAAGCGCTTATTTGTGTTGTCAGTAATGAATAAACTGTTTTGATAAAACAGATGGGCAATGTAAAATTACATTTAGACAGTTTGAATGAGGTTTTGTGTAGACTCGCAATTCTCGCTTTTGTTTGGTGTTCATTATGACCGAATCATTCAGAATTGTCTGAACTGCACGATTAATAACACACTTTTGGCATAAATACAACAACCTTGAGATTAAAGCTAAAAGAGCCATTAAAATATTAAACAGCAGCTCGGGTGGAATCTAACCACTGGGCATTCGGTAATAAATGAAAATCACATTAGAGTTAATAAAATATATATGCAAATTTGAGGAAATTAACAGAGTAACTTGAAAAAGTCGAAACCAAGTATGGAGTTCACTTGAGTTGCTCAAGACAGTTATTAATTTGGCATCACAGTGACACTTTATAATATTACACATATTTAGGGTGAATAAAAAATGCCCAATTTACCCAGAACAACTTAGCAACCACCTAACAATGACCTAGCAACCACCGTGAACAACCTAGAAACCACCCAGAACACCCTAGCAACCACCTACATCACCCTACCAACCACCTAACAATGACCTAGCAACCACTGTGAACAACCTAGCAACCACCAAACAATGCCCTAGCAACCACCGTGAACACTCTAGCAACCACCCAGAACACCGTAGCAACCAACTACATCACCCTACCAACCACCTAACAATAACCTAGCAACCACTGTGAACAACCTAGCAACCACCAAACAATGCCCTAGCAACCACCGTGAACACTCTAGCAACCACCCAGAACACCCTAGCAACCAACTACATCACCCTACCAACCACCTAACAATGACCTAGCAACCACCGTGAACAACCAAGCAACAACCTATCAATGACCTAGCAACCACCATGAACCACCTAGCAACCACCTAACAATGCCCTAGCAATCACAGTGAACAACCTAGCAACCACCTACATATGACCTAGCAACCACCTACATATGACCTAGCAACCACCATGAACAACCTAGCAACCACCTAACAATGCCCTAGTAGCATCCACCGTGAACAACCAAGCAACCACCCAGAACACCCTAGCAATCACCTACATCACCCTACCAACCACCTAACAATGCCCTAGTAGCATCCACCGTGAACAACCTAGCAACCACCCAGAACACCCTAGCAATCACCTACATCACCCTACCAACCACCTAACAATGACCTAGCAACCACTGTGAACAACCTAGCAACAACCTAACAATGACCTAGCAACCACAGTGAACAACCAAGCAACCACCTAACAATGCCCTAGCAACCACTGTGAACAACCTAGCAACCACCCAGAACACCCTAGAAACCACCTACATCACCCTAGCAACCAAAGAGAACGTTCCAAAAACACACAGCAAAACCCCTTACAGCCACCCACAAAACCCTAGAAACAAAGGCAACTTTTAGATAAGCAGCACTCAGATTTTCCTCAGAAAATGTAGAAATCTAGAAAAAGAATGCTTATTTTACAAATGAAAGTCATTACACAGACACCATTTTTGTAAAAGATGACAAGAAAATGACGGTATATTCTAAGACACCCGTTTCAACAGTTGCTAACCCTAAATATTCAAGTATTCAAGCATTCAAATATTCAAGTATCCTAATATACAGTGACCACTTTATTAGGTACACCTGTACATCTACTTATTCATGTGATTATCTAAACAGCCAATCGTGTGGCAGCAGTGCGATACATAAAATCATGCAGACACATGTCAGGAGCTTCAGTTAATGTTCACATCAACCATAAGAATGGGGAAAAAGTGATCTCAATGATTTAGACCGTGGCATGATTGCTGGTGCTGAGTATTGTAGTGAGCAGAACAGCATCTCAGAATGCACAACATGTCGAACCTTTGGTCGGATGGGCTACAACAGCAGAAGACCACGTTGGGTTCCACTTCTGTCAGCCAAGAACAGAAAACTGAGGCTGCAGTGGGTCTACCATTGGGTACCTCAGCAGATATCCAGATTTTTCAGATCAGGTGATGTTTTTCCAATCATCTACTGTCCAGTTTTGGTGAGCCTGTGCCCGCTGAAGCCTCAGTTTCCTGTTCTAAGCTGACAGTAGTGGTACCCGGAGGGGTCTTCTGCTGCTGTAGCCCATCCGCCTCAAGGTTAGACGTGTTGAACATTCAGAAATGCTTTTTCTGCATAGAAGTGTTGTAACGTGGTTATTTGGGTTCCTGTCAGCTTCCTGTCAGCTTGGACCAGTCTGGCCATTCTCCGTTGACCTCTGTCATTAACAAGGTGTTTCCATCCACAGAACTGCCGCTCACTGGATGTTTTTTGTTTTTGGCACCATTCTCTTTACACTCTAGAGACTGTTGTGTGAAATCCCAGGAGATCAGCAGTTACAGAAATACTCAAACCAGCCCGTCTGGCACCAACAATCATGCTACGGTCCAAATCACTGAGATCACATTAACTGAAGCTCCTGACCCGTATCTGCATGATTTCATACACTGCACTGCTGGTACATGATTGGCTGATTAGATAATCGCATGTATAAGTAGATGTACAGGTGTACCTAATAAAGTGCTCAGTGAGTGTATACTGTATATATATATATATATACAGTATATGACACCTGTGATGCCCCTGATGTGGCATTAGAAGGACAAATGTCCGTTGTCATCATCAATTGTATTAATTTGAGACTCTGTCCAAAGATGTCTCCTCTGTATCACTGCAGTCAATAGAAATCATGTTACAATACCCTTGGTGCTTTTCAAGGGGGCTGTAATTGGAAGGAATGGTGATTTTGACTGATGTTTCTGTTGACTGTCCCTGACCTCCGCTGATGATGTGTGGCAACATTCACATTCACAGCTCTTCTCCTGCAGCTCTAGCATGTCACCATCTGCGACATAACAAACAATACTTTTATTAACCCAAAAACTTCTTGTGAAAGCAATTCGATAAATCAAATTAGTCATTTTTGCATTCCAACAGCAAAAATGTGACAATGTAAAGGCTGTCTGCTTCGGTCACATCTTCTAACAGCGACTCTCCAGTGGCTGTTTTATTGGCTGATATTCATTATAAATAAGTGGTCGCCATCACACTAAATTAACCACGGATAATCTTTCTCTTTACTAAGAAGCCTGGCATCTTTTTATTCTTTAATCCATTTCCATTTATATATTCTGACATGCTAATGCAGGGATTTTAATGCGGTGTCATACATCAGTTGACAATTACTCCAAATTCAGTCATTTGTCTTTGCCAAGTCACAAATGCATTACCATTCACTAGAGGTAGACTGCTGTCTAGTCAAATTATATCAATCTGACACAGTGCATACACACTGTACATAATGAAAAACATGAATGTATGTACATACATATATACAGTATATGATTGCAATTAATGCAATACTAACGTCAGACACCGAACTATCTAAGTAGAACAAATAAGTCCAGATGACTATTGAAAGGATCAGTTCATCCATAAATTAAAATTCTGTCATCATTTATTCACTCTCATGTTCTTCCAAACCTGAATGACTTTCTTCAGTGGAGCACAAAAGCAGAATTTTGAAGAATTTTCAAAACACGTTGCTCTTTGTCATACCATGACCCAAAAAAAAAAAAAAAGCAAAATAAAAGTAGTTTATACCTCTCAATATTCACCGAAAATAAACGAAATGGGTTTTAAACGAAAGTCCAAAATGTGAAACATTCATATATAATGTTATTTTAAGTACCATCACATCAGATCTGTAGGTGAAAGTTACTGTAACTAAACTAAACTATAACTAATATGTTTTGTTAGATTTTTCACTTTATTTAGTAGCCTATTATGCCACGAAGTTAAGTAGAATTTAATTAAAATGTACTTGAATGTGTGCAATGAAAAAATCTTGTGAGAGAATTTTAAGGAAATCTTACTAGCTGTTTTTTTTTTTTAAGTGCATGAACTGTTTTTGTAATGCATGTAAAAGAAAGTCATACAGGTTTGGTATGACATCAGGTGAGTAAATGATGACAATTTTAAAACTATTCCTTGTAAGAAACAGAGTTTGCCAATACAGTGCGACACAACACTTCTGTGCCAAATTATACTTTTTGCTCGTTTGGCTGTAACCGTTAAGTAACGGCATGTTCACAACTCTCCTAGAGTGCAGTGTTTCAGAGGAAAACGGATATATGGAGTCTGGTATTTAGATATGCAATATGCAAAATAGCCCTCAGAAGTGTGCGGTCGGCGTGTCTTCCTCTCTGCTATTATTCTGTCAGGCCTGCTTTATGATTCTTCACTCTGCAGTGTGTAAAATCATCTTACCCTCCCCTCCGGTGAAGGATTGTGGGAACTGGCTTTGGGGGTGTCAGCTCTGTCATTGAAAGAACCGTTCCTCTGGCGTTCGGTCAATTATTCACCGTGAGGGAAGCACACCTGAGTCCCGAGAGAGTCTGGCTGATGTGTCGTCAAAGAGCGTGAAAAACCCGTCGTATTTCCATGGCGATGCGGATGATGGATTCAGTTGTGCCATGGAGGTTCAGGTACATCTTGAAGCAGCATCAGAGGTCACCTTCAGACAGATGCTCTCCAAACCATTCCCTCCCAACTGATGGAAGAAGTGTGTTAACTTCTGTTTGATCAGAGAGATGTAAGAATTCCACTAGAAAGATAGTATCACTATTCCATGCTCACTACAAAGGGTAGAGCCCTTTATCAGTGCAGGGATTCACTCTGTACACAAAAACATACATTACTGCTTTATTTTAAATCGTAATGTTACCTTGACAGCAAGGCAGATAAAATTATGTCTACAGCTGCTGTGACAAATTGTTTGTATTAAATTATCTCCTCTTTGTGCCTTTTATTCACATTTACTTCAATTCACATTATGTCTCTGAGTTGGTAAAAACAAACAATGAAAATCCAGGCAAAATTTTATTGCTCAGAGGTTGCTCTTTAATTGCTGAATGAAGTTCTCACTAAAGTCTTAAGTATCAATTTGGTCTTATATGTTTTTCCTAAAATTAGTTCAAATTCCTTGACAAAATGGATGTGGAATTGTAGTGGCTTTTTAGTTATAGTGCCCCCTATGGGCAGAATTGGTGAAATTTGGTGCGTATCCTCAAAATGGATTAATGTTACAGTTTACCAAGTTTCGTTAAGTTTGGACCTTGCGTTTAGAAGATATAGGCCGACAAGCGAATGTGGGCCACGCCCAAACATTTTATTTGCTTGTAACTTTGAAGCGCTTTGATGAATCAACAGTCTTTTGATAATTATTTGTCAGGAGGGTCTGTAGATTATGTTTATCAAATTTCCTGCAAATCAGACAAATGGCCTAGGAGTTCGAAGAAGTGGGTTTTTCAGAAAATGTAAAGTGGTGTAAAAGAATTTGATAAATGTGCTTATAGCGCCACCTAGAGTCGGATAGGTGTGTGCACACCCCAGTGGTTGGGATTTGGCATCACCCTGCCAATTTTGGGGTCTCTATGACTTACGGTGTCTGATGTACAGATGCCTTTAGGGCAGAAATAGAACACCTTTGGGTGCTTGGACCTTTACAGTACTTGTTGTTTATGGTCCTTCATGAAGTGATTCTATTGCTCACTTGTGATTGGAACGATCCTACAAACACAGTCCCCTCCCCATAGTGTCCTTCAAGGGCACAAAAAAAATGGCATTTGGAATTTGCATCTAATGCTCAGAAAGCAGCAGAACTCAGCAATGATATGGTTTCTCAGAGATGCATCAGAAGAAAGAGATTTGATTGAGAACTTAACACTAGGATGCTTGGCACTGTATGCAAGTGTGACACATGCTCTCTGATCACTGCATCAAACACTTGATTGATCATATTAACGCCCCTGTTTTCTAGATTTATGCTTTTTAATTATGCTAATGTTGGAGACAATGCTGTCGGACTCCCAAACCTATCTTGACTCTAAGCTTATCTTCATTTCACCTCATTATAAATTCAATAAAAGCAGTTGTTTATGCGCAAGATAATTTATGCCAGCAATAGACTCGAGAGGGGAAACAGCAGCTTACTTCATAAGCATCATTTTCAGCTTTGATTGCATCTCCCATAACACTGGCATCTGTTTGCTCAGACAACGTGTTAACAAAACATTTTGACTTTGGAATCATTTCAAACTAATAACAAGATAATCTGCTGACCAGACGGTGGCTAAAGTGATGACTGGTGCAAAAGTTATCGGACAATAAAATCAAAACTCAAATGTTTGAGTTTCTGCTGGTTTTTTTAGGGTGGTATGCGAGAATCAGCATCTCTAGTATGCCAACGTGCAGCTCCTCCCTGCTGGTGACAAGGCATGTGGCGCGCTCTAGGTGGGATGGTGCGCGGGCAGGGCGAGGAGAGATGAGCTGCCGGTCCTGCTGTCTCCAACCCCGTTCCAGAGTTGCACCTCAGTGCTTCAGCCATGCTCACTGGAACATAGCAGAGCCGGTGGGCTTCAGGATGCGCGCGGGCCACCGCACATGCTCTTTGGCCCCACACCAGAGAGACAGTGAAGTCAAGTCAACCTTTATTTATAGAGCACATTTAAAAACAACAGAAGTTGACCCAAAGTGCTTTACAGATCAAACAAATAAATACACAATGAAATTTATATATAAGGCACGATCGCCCTTAGATCTATAGCGACAACAAGGAACCCTCAAAAGAAGTTGATCAGAAGACCTAAGCGCCCTGGTGGGGGAGTAAGTCACTGATATATTGGGGCGCAAAACCAGACAGTGCCTTTTAGACAAAGCAGAATTTTAAAATTGACCCCTGAATTTCACGGGAAGCCACTGTAGAGACGCTAATAAACAGGTGAGCGATTCGACAGGGCCGGACGCTACACCCCCTCAGCATGTCACCTGAGACTGCAACTGTTGATGTGTCTTAATAACAGCATGCGTCAGCTGGCATCAGAGCCCTGAATCACTCAAGTGTGCAGCTCCAGTCTGCCACGGCCCGGCCTAGAATGCGAAGAGCCGAAGCGTGGAGTGAAAGGCACCAAATGACTGTTTTTGCCATCCTGCTCTCGGTTTTGTTCAAAAATCAGGCCGCCTCGCTGGCCTTTGTGTTTGTGGACAGATGAGCAGATGGAGAAAGTTGGCGTGACGGAGGCTGTGCCAATTTTATGCCACAGATGCAAAAATACACACAATGGACTCTTTCAGCAAGTATGTATCTGAAGATTTTGGTCCCAACAAAACATCAGTTTCAAGAGGGCCTATTGGTAAAAGGGTGAATCTCTTAAAAAATATGTAGGTCACATTTCACCCCAACATCCCAAGAAATAAAAATATTTTGGAGGAGAGAATGAGAGAAGAGAAATTATGCCTATTTTATGAAAAGCCTATTTTTAGGACTATTAAGATTTATTGTGACATAATTTTAAGACAATATTCACGCTAGCGCCATCTTTGATTATTAACTGTAGCACGATTATAACACCGCATGTAAACATGCTGACGATATCCAACAATGCATTGTGTTCGATTTGACCTCCTGTTTCTAGTGTGATGAATGAGCACATCTTAAGCTAGGGCCGTTTCTAGCTATAAGCGGTATAAGCGGCCACAAAAGCAAGATCGTTTTTTATGTATTTGTTATTTTTAAATATACAGAAAATGGCGAGTATGACTCAGGCAGCTGTTATGGCTCAATTAGACAGTTATGGGGGCTCCCTTGTGGCCCGAGAGGGAAGGGAGAATGTGTAAAGGGGAGCAATGGGGGGCCTCCAAGTAGGATTTTGCTTAGGGCCCCCATACTTTGAATTTTGACGGGAATGACAACGAGGCTGTGAGGGATAGACTTACAGTTTCTTCAATGGGCTGTTCTGCAGTTTAAAGGGTTTTTGGATCATTCAGCGGACAAAACATTGATGAAATGTCAGTCCAAGAACATTCTGTATACAAAGAACTCCAGAAAACATGAGTTGTGGCAGATCAGATGTGATCTAGGAGCTTTATACCATTTGTACTATTGAAGAGATTATTTAGAGAATTTTGCCACAATGCAAACATTTTTAATGGTTCTAAAATCGGCTTAATTTCCTTCCTGCATTTTTTGGGGGTAAAATATGACATTTTCTTGACAGGTTGGCTGAGATTCACCCATAAACGCTAAAACATTGTGAGTAACAGTATGTAATAATGGAAAAAATATGCACAGTGTCTTTGAATTGAGAGCTCAGGTGACCCAACATAAATAGTCATTAATATGCATGAGAATACCAAACTACATACATACAACTACACGCTTGGTTCTTGTGTCCCCATAAAATTAAGCATTTAATCAGTTTGGCCCTTCAGCATGACACCATCACAATTAATGACGTCTAATTTGATCAACAGATGAGTAACTAATACGAACATTAGCAGGACAATGAGCGGTAGCACGCTGACGACATGTCAGCCATTAATCAATCACATCACCATGATTATTATCACACAAGTGTGAAGACATTCCTTTCATGGGAACAAATTGATTGTGCCAGATCACCGCAGGGGGCGAGGGCGAAACGCAGAATACTGCAATCATCAAGATGAATGTCACTGTAAACCATTACTGACCAATGGGGAACAGACAACCAGATAGTTAAAGAAACAGATCACCAAGAAATGGGTGTTTTGCTTACCCTCATGTCGTTTGTGTCTAAAAGGTGATTTATTTTTACCTGTAAGGAGGGACTTCCTTTTCTACATCCGCCATATTGGGTGCTCCAATTTCTCCCAATCGTAGAACACAAATGGAGATGTTGTGAAGAATCTCGATGAAGCTCTTTTCCATACAATAGCAGTATTTTGTTCTTTTTGGAGCCTGACAGACGTAGCCTGGTGGTCCGTGCTCCAACATATATTGCAGTAGTATACTGGATTAGCATTTCGGGCAGGATTTAGGTCTGTTTTTCCAAGTTTAACTTTGGGTTAGGGTTCATGTTTGTAATTAATGAAAAACAATGCGATTGAACAGACAAGTTAGGGGCGGTTCACACCGAATGCATTTTTGCATGTGTCTGTGCAGTTTTTCAATAGTTTTTTATTTTTATGTTAACGTGCTCATAGGCGTAGATTTATATAGGGATGATATGGACATGTCCCTGTCAACTCGAAAATCGAAAAAATGTCTCGACCAACATTTGGGCAACTTTGCCACTTAGAAAATACGTTAACTTTATGATATGTTTTTATTTGCATTTTAATGATTATTTGAAATTCTCAGCATCATTATTCATGTGTCTGACGTCTTCTGTGTTGTCACGTGGCACCTGTTACTGTATTTTTCTCAGAGCTATTCATGATGCACCAATCACTGTCGTTTTTAATTAATGAATAAGGATTTATGGGGGCTCTGGGTATCTCAGCGAGTATTGACGCTGACTACCACATCTGGAGTCATAAGTTCAAATCTAGGGCGTGCTGAGTGACTCCAGCCAGGTCTCCTAAGCAACCAAATTGGCCCGGTTGCTAGGGAGGGTAGAGTCACATGTGGTAACCTCCTCGTTGTCACTATAATGTGGTTCTCGCTCTCGGTGGGGCGCGTGGCGAGTTGTGCGTGGATGCCGCAGAGAATATGGGCTACGTCTTCGTGGTAATGCGCTCAACAAGCCACGTGATAAGATACGCGGATTGACGGTCTCAGACGCGGAGGCAACTGAGATTCGTCCTCCACCACCCGGATTGAGGTGAGTCACTACGCCACCACGAGGACTTTAAGCGCATTGGGAATTGGGCATTCCAAACTGGGAAGAAAATAAAAAAAACAAACACACACACACACACACAAAAAGAATAAGGAGAGCATTTTGAAATGCTAGTATAACTGCACAGACAACTTATAGCCCAAATTAAAAATTAAGTGTTGAACAGTGGGACTGCAATGTATTTTGAATAATGTTCTCCTTGCCATATGTCCCTACCAACTTTCAAACCAATCCTACGCCATTACGTGCTGCTCGGACATCTTTGACTGTCACGCTACATCTCGCAAGGGACTGCCACAATTTTTTAGCCACTGTTTTAAGTTAATAAACTTTAAAAAACGTATCTCGAGACACCTGTGCTCTGTTTTATTTATTGTGCTCTCTCTTTTTTTTTTAAGCGCAGTTGTCAAACGATTTAATGTTGTGAAGAAGTTCATGTTGCGTCAAGCGCAAGGAAGTGTAACTGAGCTTCTCTCACGATCGCGCCAAAGAGACTGCAGATGTCAAGATTACATTTTGGTCATAATGCGGTCTGTTTCTCACACAAAACTAATCGTATCGCTTCAGAAGACATGGATTAAACCACTGGAGTCGAATGGATTACTTTTATGCTGTCTTTATGTCCATTTTGGAGCTTGAAAATGTTGGACCCCATTGACTTGGGGTATTGTATGGACAAACAGACCTCATATCTCCATCAAAATATCTTCATTAGCATTCCACAGAAGAAAGAAAGTTATACAAGTCCGAGACAACATAAGAGTAAATGAGAGAATGATTATTTTTAGGTGAATGATTCTCCTTTAAAACTGGGTATGTTTACTGTTTCTGCAGTCTTATGAATGTTGCCTACTATGCTTGAAATACAGCTATTACAACAAATTTACTTGCATGGGGAAGAAATCTTAAAGACAGTGAACTGTTTTGGCTCAGGCTTAAAATTTGTGCGTGTTCTTTGTTTTGTGTTTGTTTGTGTTCTATGCAAAACAGTGTACAGTTTTGGAACAACATGAGGGTGAATGATATCATTTTCATTTCTGGGCAAGCTGTTCATTTAAATTACAAAGCTTTCGTGCCACTGCTGCCCTGTGTGGCGGCACTCATCAGCAGCGAATTATTTTTACATTATTAACCATGATTTCCATGCATATATTGTGTGTGTGTTTCTGTAAAGTGTCAGGACTCATTAAACGGTTATGGATGGACAAAAGGGAGTGCTTTTGGCGCTCTGCAGCGGCTGATAAAACCAAATGAGTTCAGAGTCCCAGCAGCATGCTCCATGCAGAAAGGTCACAGTCACGCTACTACACAAAAAGAAGCCCGGCGCTCGGAGAGGAACAGGGTGAAATTCATCAGTAATTCAGAGAAAAACACCCGGTGTGGGCATTCATATCTGAACAGGTCTGTAGTGTCATGGCTCGACCTCCTGTAGCTGAGTCTCGTTAAACGGACCAATCGAGAGAGAGATGTGATCATTCACTGCTCTCTCTGTCCTCTCTCTGCTCCATATCCATCCGGTGTGTCATACAAACTCAGTTTTACTGCAGATAAAGGTATCAGTGACAGGAAGTAATATGAAGCTAACAGGATTGAGACAAAACCAAACAGCAAACGCTCATTTATATATGGACGTTTGGGTTTTTAGTGTCTCAGAGAGGCCAGTTTTGACAAGGAACAACTCTTTTTGGAACGTTTCCTAAACATATCTTAATACCAGGTCTAAATGGGTATTAAGCTCAAAATGTAATACCAAATCTGCAGAAGTCTGCTCGTTTCTATTCCTATATGGATGTATATCCTGTAGGATATATTTTGTGAATGTGCTCCAGTGGCATTATGGGCCCTCTGCTGGCCCCTGCTCTTTATGGGTCGCTGTTCATTTCTAATTAAGCAGAAGACAAATAAAACAAAAGACAGGCCAGATCCTTAAAGGTTCGTTTAAAGGTCTTTTAATGAGTTCTCATCCCTGCATTTAAAGTGAATATCAGCGGCGGCCGTGTTCTGTAAATCAGGACTCATAATGTAAATAATATGACTGCAGATGATGATATGAAGAAAGGTCAGTTCTTCACTGCAGATGAGATGTCTAAACCTCACCTGAACTAAATATGATTCATTCTGAACCCTGAAGCCACAGTTAGATGAGTGAATCTCAAGAAAACACATTTCACCCCGAAATAATTTTACTGGGCTTACAAGTTTTTTGTTTGAAAACGCAGTAATTTAGCTTCGTCATTCACACTAGAGCGGCGTTTTTGTTTCTCAGTGTCATTGTTTTTCAATGAGAATGCTGTAATTGAAACGCTTCTTTTTTCTAGGGTGCATGAAAAGCATAAACGTAGCAAAATTACTGCATTTTCAAACAAAATGATAATAGCGTGGGCGTGGCCTAAGATGCTTTGCATATTTTCATGACAACTAAGTACAATTTCCTCCCAATTCTCATTACTGTAATGTGAAATATATCTCAATTATTACTATAATGCATCTGTTACTGTAAAAGAAATTAATGTAATACAATTGTTTTTTATTACAGTGAGCAAGTTAAAGGCAGTATAATAAATACTTTTAAAATAAAATATCACTTATTATCATAATTACATTTACATTTATTCATTTGGCAGACGCTTTTATCCAAAGCGACTTACAAAATAGGAGTGCATTATAAGAGAATCATCTTAAGGAGGCCGTTGTATGAAAAGTGCTGCATTACAAAGTTTCACTAGCATCAGAATAGTAGAACCATGTGCAACCATGATTTAAAAAATATATATATATTTTAGTGACTGGTTGTCATGTTCCGTCTCCCTCATGTTTTCCTAGGACTCTTATTTTGAAGTTTTCTCCCAGACTACATCTCCCATAGTGCACTGCCCTCATCACTTCCAGCTGTTCCTCATCTTCCTCACCTGTCTTCCATCCCCTCATTAGTTCCTTTGTGTATAAATACCCTCCAGTTTTGTTCATTGATTGTCACTTCTCGTCTGTGTAGCACTTGTGTTAGTTTGTTGATTTGGTTTATGGTTCTCCACGTTGTTCTATATCTTCATCATCTTCATCATCTTCATTAAAGCCTGCAAATATATCCATCGCCTCTCGCCTCTTCTTCATCATCACTACCACAAGTCGTGACACTGGTTAAGTGCTCATGGAAAAGATGTGTTTTTAGCCATTTTTTGAAGACAGAGAGTGAGTCAGCTTCACAGATGGAGTTGGGAAGGTCATTCCACCAACGTGGTATGATGAAACCAAAAGTCCGGGAAAGTGTTTTGGTGCCTTTTTGTGCTGGTACAACAAGGCGATGTTCCTTAGCTGGCCGCAGGCTTCTAGTGGGCGCGTAGCTCTGCAGAAATGATTTTAGGTATGCTGGAGCAGACCCAGTGACTTCTGTATGGCAGCATCAGAGCCAGAACTTGATACGTGCATCAACCGGCAGCCAGTGAAGAGAGATGAGGAGTGGTGTAACATGCGCTCTCTTTGGTTCATTAAAGACCAGATGTGATCATTTACAGGGGTCTAATTGTGCATGCAAGGAGGCCTGCAATGAGAGAGTTACAGTAGTCCAGTCTAGTTATGACAAGTGACTGAAATAATCCTCATTTACGGTAAATAATCATTATTTTATATATAAACTTTTTTTTTTTCAAACAATTTTTCTTTTTGTTCCCTTTTGATTTTGGGTGAAAAATAACCTGTATCTGTTCTTGATTTACACAGATATATGATCATTTTATTATTATTTATCAAATTAATTTGAGAAACAAAGAACAGACACTCATATGTACTGTAGAATAGGAGAGCACAAACTAATCCATCTGCTTCTACAGCACTGACTTCATTCACTGTTAAGAGAATAAGACCATTATAAATAAAAGCCAGTGAAGATTGGATTGTCTAATAGAGAAAATAAAGAAATGCCACATATCAACAAAAGCAACTTTGTACTCCTATTGAGGCTCATATGGTATTATTTCTCTTGTCATTTCTGTCAATAAGCGAGAGCACCAGATCCCTTTGTTTGATATTATGTGATTTACTACGTTAATAAATCTTGTATGGTTTTACGTCAGCACAGTCATCCAATTCATCTGCCACTCATTTTGGTCTTGAACATGATCAATATTACAGCACAGACAGCCATTCCAAACATATACATGACTTTATGAAATGGCACTTATGATTGCAGTGTTTTGCCAATGTCAGAATGTTTTAGGTCACTGCAGTGCCGTTTCAGACCATTTTGGCACCTAGGCAAGAGATCCCTATTTGGCACCCCCATTGGTGGGGTTAGCTGAGGGGGCGTTGCGGCGGCCTCCGCATTGGAGCCCCCCCAGCACCCTGGGCAACCGCTTAGATCGTGGTGGCGTAGTGACTCGCCTCAATCCGGGTAGCGGAGGATGAATCTCAGTTGACGCACATCTTATCACATGGCTTGTTGAGTGCGTTACCGTGGAGACATAGCGTGTGTGGAGGCTTCACGCTATTCTCCGCGGCATCCATGCACACCTCACTCCGCACCCCACCGAGAGCGAGAACCACATTATAGCGACCGCAAGGAGGTTACCCCATGTGACTCTACCCTCCTTAGCAACCGGGCCAATTTGGTTGCTTAGGAGACCTGGCTGGAGTCACTCAGCACACCCTGGATTCGAACTCACGACTCCAGGTGTGGTAGTCAGCGTCTTTACTCACATCAACATTATGTTTTAATTCAAACAATTTAAATATCATCATGATGCATCTCAAAAAACTCTTTGTAAATGAGCATTTTCGTCAAGTCATTTCGTTGACGAGATTAACACTGGCACCAATCCAGAAGCCTTCAACAGCACGCAGTTCGAGAGCAAACTTCTGAGTCTCGCATGTTAATTGGCATTCAGAAATAATCATAACATTGGCGTTTCATGATTATGAATGTCAAACAAATTCAGCCATGAGAGAAGACACGTACTCGTTTGAGTATTTTCTAAATTCATTCTCTCCGTGAATTCCCCAAGAGTGCCGCGTTATGGACTAAATCAATCACAGGTCTGACTTCATTAATTGCGGCGGGATCCCGGGGCACGTCATAAGTGGGGTTACTCAGCAACCCAGCGCCATGATGAAGGGCGGGTGGAACGAGAGCCTGAGAGGGCCAATTTGTGTGTCAAAGCCTGCAGCGGGACAAGTGCGCATTTAATGCAGATCACTGCGAATGCATCATTATATGCACCATTTACCAGATGCCCATTTAACATGCAATAATTAGATCAGTGCGTTTGAGAGCGGGAGTATAATGGGGTCCCCTGCCATAACATTAACTGCCCCCCGGGGTTGTCAATACTATTATTCGGTGGCTTTCATTTTGTCGAGTGCCTAGGAACACACGCAGCACATTCATGTTGTGCTTTTGTGTTTTTTGGATCTCCATGTTCTATCATTCATGAGTGATGTTATTCGGGTTGTTACCCTAAAAGATGATGCCACCTCTTTGTACATTACGTCCACTAAATTACGCCTCCGTTCACATCGCTGGGACTCAAAGACATTAAAGCAAACACCATTTCTTATTGTCATCTTTGTGGCGTTCAGGCGTTTGTGCTTTTAAGATAAAACCAATAATGAGAATATCTGAGCGCTTGGAGTGGTACCCGCTCTCTTGGACAGAGAGATTAACAATTGGTATATTCTCAGAGCACTCCCAACGATTGGATGACACACTCGCTTTTTCAACACTATGAATGACCTACATGAGAAAGCTTCATCTCTACTGGATGATCTGTCACTGAAAGAGGGTTTGCTCTCTTGTCATGATACATCTCACATCAAGATTCATCACTAAACCTTGCATTTTTGCGATATTATCATTTGTTTACATTTGTTTCCTCTCGTATCTAGGCACACGAGCCAGATTAAAAAATCATAATGGTAATACTTTAGGGATAAGAAATTAGACTGTAATTCATGACTAATAATTACACTTGTAAGTGATTAGTTATGGACTTGTTTGGCATTATAAAGTATTTATTAAGCCTTTATTGGCTGATTTCCTATTCTTGCTTTATAGCCACTTTATATTTGCTTTTGTCATGATGTTGAATTTCATAGCTAAAAACAAAATATATCAATAGCTAGTATGATGCAAAATACATCCTTATAAGTATGAAATACATGTAAAATGCATATAGTATTTCAACAAAGCAAGAAGGTTAGGTTTAGGGGTAGGGGTTGGTGTAGGGTGTTTGTGGGACTCTAAATAAACACAATAAACATGTTGATGCCCCTATACTGTATGCTAGTATTTCAGTAGGGGTGAAAATAGCATTTATCACTATTTTTAGTGCAAAGAGGATGCTTTTTGTTGCTATTTATTATTATTTATTATTACACTACGCACCAAAAGTCTCTGCCTTCTATATTTATTTTATACTTATAAGTTGCACATTCACATAGTGTAATGAGAACCTATAAAAGATGTATTTTGCACCTTACTAGCTATTGGTATCTTTTGTTTTTACCTAATAAATTAATTGTTGGTAAAAAACAAATGTAAAGAGGCTATTAGGCAAGGGTAAGAAATCAACGAACAAAGGTCTTATAAATGCCTTATAATTCCAAACAAGTCTGTAACTAGTCCAGTTATTAGTCATTAATTACTGTCTTATTTCTGATCCCTAAAATAAAGTGTTACAATAATAATTATTGCACCTAATCTCTGTATGATGTATGTCTATGTATGTATCTTAAAGGAACAGTTCACCCAAAAATGTAATTTCTGTCATTATTCACTCACCCTCATGTTGTTCCAATAATAATAATAATAATAATAATAATAATTCACACTGCTCTTTTCCATACAGTTAAAGTGAATGGGTACCGTGATGTTTCCATGGAAAAAAAAGTCTGAGTGAACAGTTGCTAAAATTGTAAAACTTGTCAATACATACCAAATAAAAATCTCAAAACAGCTGTAAAAAAACACTGTAGGGTAATTATAGTGCGCAACAGTCTAGTTCCAGAAGTAAAAATCGCATATATTTTTTCCCATTGGTGAATTGATTATTAACTGTAATTAAATGACACTTACAAACCTTTAAAGACTCTGAGGCTGTTAAACCCAAAGTATCAACCTGGTCTCATAGTGTAAAAGTGACTCTAGATACATTTTTGCAAAACTTGTTGTACGTGTCTCTAGGTACAATTCCCTGCAGTTTCCAGGTGAAATGAACACTAGAGGCGCTACAACAACTGCGTTTTATTCACGTTCACTTAAATTACTTTATAAATACTTATTTTTCTCTCTATTACTCACACACTGCTATTTTATGATATTGACACATTATTACTATAACACATCTTTTAAAAAGTGATACATTTAATACGCTTGTATTACAGACCCACCTACATATATATACACTTATTCCAAAATGTTTAGCTCACGCAGTAGCTCACCTGATAGAGTGTTGGACTTTGACTTGAGGACCACGGTTCAAGTCCATCCACGACCTCAAGTTGACACGTGACACGACAGAGTCATAGAAGTGGCACGAAATGAGGTGATTGCTTCAGAAAATGTGATTTTCATTTCGTCTCTGCATTTTAAAACACTATCGGTTAGGTTTAGGCATTGATTAGGTAAGGATGTATTTTTTTAACGTGTCATTTATATTTTAAAACACTATTGATTAAGTTCAGGCAAACGTTTTAGGTTAGAGAGGTATGTATTAATCATTAAAACATCCATCTAATATTCACCTTAAAACCTTGTCTGAATACGACACTATTTTACTATTTGTTATACAGCATGTACATTTCGAATAGCTGCAAAGTATACTTCGGTTTGTCTGCGTCTGCGTACAGTCAAACGCTCACCTTTCAAAGTATATTTCATTTGACTGTGCGCACATTCACAGGTGGTTGCCGAACGCACGCTACGACAGCTATAAGATACTGGACTGTTTCTCTTCAGGAGCTGAGACACAGTATTTCTTCAGACTCGAGTGACACAAATGCAGGTATCTCCTGACCTCCTCACTACTGTGTTCTTTTTTATTTATATTTGTTTATCCCCTTTTCTCCCAATTTGGAATGCCCAATTCCCACTACTTAGTAGGTCCTCGTGGTGGTGCGGTTACTCACCTCAATCCGGGTGGCGGAGGACAAGTCTCAGTTGCCTCCACTTCTGAGACCGTCAATCCGTGCATCTTATCACGTGACTCGTTGTGCATGACACTACGGAGACTCACAGCATGTGGAGGCTCATGCTACTCTCCGCAATCCACGCACAACTTACCACACGCCCCACTGAGAGCGAGAACCCCTAATCGCAACCACGAGGAGGTTACCCCATGTGACTCTACCCTCCCTAGAAACCGGGCCAATTTGGTTTCTTAAGAGTCCTGGCTGGAGTCACTCAGCATGCTCTGGATTCGAACACGTGACTCCAGTGGTGATAGTCAGCATCAATGCTCGCTGAGCTACCTAGGCCCCCACAACCGTGTTCTTGACGTGCACATCCACGGTTGTGGTTTCCACTTTCATCTCCTGACGTTTGGTGGCGATTACAAGTTCTTCTAGTGCTTCTTAGAAACAGCAACGGCTCAACGGTGAGTGTCGCCACCTTGTGGACTCACATATTAGTGCAGATAATTGCATGCGCATACCTGCGCGCTCAGAATACGCCTGGTTAAAAAAATCCATCTGCACGCGTTCAGTGCTTGAGCACCCTGCTGATGATGAAATTTGCATCACACGTCCTGTAAGCAGACACCTAGCGTTCGCATCTGACAAAAGTATACTTTGGGCTTTAATCGACGGTATGCTTCATTATTTAAACGTAAAAAAACAAAACAATTATAGCGGAATTCCTGGTGAAGAACTACACTTACTATGAACCTGAAAAGAAACGATCCAACAAAGCGCGCCAAAAGAGCTCTGCAGCAACCGCACACTCCCATGATGCACTCTGAATGATGCAATCGAGTCACTCTCCTCACAAAAATTGTTAATATATAAACTTAATATATTGCTTCTATGCCTATAATCAATAATTGTATATTTTTCCATAGTTTTTAATTTGATCACATCATTCACAAAGCTTCATGGGATTGTTTACTTTTCTGCTTCAAATCAAAGTTTGTAATGGTGTGATTCACCTCGGAGCTGGTTGGTTTGGTTCATGGCGCACAATTCTTTTATGAAGGATTTTATTAAATAAAAAATGAACGGGAGAACTACTTCTGGAACCAAGATGGTGGAATCAGAGAATCGGTGGATGGGCATTGTTGCACTCTATTAACATACTACACAGAGATATTTCAAAACAAACCTAATCATGCTCTCTGACAATCTAAACATGCAGGTTCTCCGTTCCTAACAACAACGACAGACAACCTGAATCCAGCAAACATCTGTTAGCTCATTTCTCCACTATCTGCCTTGTGCAGCGCTTTATAGACATCCTAATGGAGTAATTTATTGAAGAAATAAAAGTATAGCAGGTCATCAACATTCTTCTTTTCTCTGTCGGTGGGATGCGCAATGACACGTGCACTCAAGAGTCGTTAAACCCAACAGCCTCTGGAATGCTGCGGAAAAAGGAAAAGTGCATGGGAGGTAAATGGATTTAAAGGTGATCACATTGCGTCTATATGATACTGTATCCGCTTATAGAGCTTATCCATAATGTAATCGTTTGAGATCTACAGAACGATGGGAAAAAGAGTTTGTGTCGTGGCTGGACTCGACGGCCAATAACACCGAACGCAAGCCACCGTCCAGGTAAAGTCCCGCTGGGTGACATTACTGCAGTCCATCTGTTAAAGTGCCATAAAATCACACTAAAACCAACCTCATTTCACAGTCTTACACGCCATTTAGAGCTGCACGCTTCACGTCTCAAATTTTCAGAGAGACTTCCTGAAGTAAATTGAGTTAGTTCATTGAGAGAAACAATTTAGTACTTCTGACTTTGGAAATAGATGTGTTTTTATGTTTTGTATTAAGCACATTTATAGTCATTTATGGTAAATGAAAGCACTTTGCATTAGACGTTTATGCTTGCATGTGTTTGATAGATAGTCCTGCTGAGACCAAACAAACACAACAACACAAGAGTGATACGCAGCAGTCACTTTTCTTCGAACACTGAAATCACAAAGGAAAACTGTTCTGCTCAGATGTTGCTCAGGAGACCTATTAAAGCTCTCAGTTCTGTTTCAAAAATCAACTTTGTCTTAGATGTTTCTCTTAAAACTCTTACTGACATTTAAGCACAGTTAGAAATATTGTTGAGATCTCTTGTGAAACTCTAGAGGAGACAGGTGTGAGATTACTGGAGACTTTTTCTCAGGAGAAACATCAGAGAAGCAGGAGAATTCAGCTAAAATCTCCATGTTATCTCATTGCTGTCAATGAGAAACAACTGAGACATTAAAGTGTGATTTTTCTCTCCTACGGGGTTTCCTGGAAGCAACAGCTGTGCTAATGTTTAATATAAATGTGATATCTCCATCACACATCCACACAGAGCTTCCTGACTCTTCTGTCTGTGGAACGGCAGTCTGTGATTGGCTGTCGGCTGTTTAGTGTGTTTAGTTTTGCAGATAAAATTAAACTGCCCATGACATGATTAATGGAGGCAATTTCACTCAGCAGTCAAACGCCTGGGTTTGGTGGCAGACAGTGTGTTTTTCATTGTATGTGTGTGTGTATTGCGCTGGTAAAAAGCCTAGTGTGTGAGATAACCGAGAACTCATTGAGCTATGAAAGAGAAACCTCTGAGGAATAATATGTTCCTCTTGGTTTATTTCAAAATGTCCAAATCTGATCAGGAATTCTCACCCAATCATCTTAAATACAAAGGAAATATTCATTTAATTTTCCTTCATATTATTGACTTTATGATCTGAAAAATTCATGTAACGAAATTGACACTCTGGTGGCTCTTTGATGACAACACCAGTGTATGATCATGAGGATCCTCATTTAATTATATATTAATCTATTATATCTAAGATGTGACAAAGGAGAATATTGACAAACTGTCACCTGTCAAAAACCATCAGCACACAAGGTCAGCCATCAATAAACTGAGAAAACACACACGCGCCCGACTCAACGGTACTTGACACTTGAGTCAAATAAAGCGCAATCACATACGAGCAAAAGACAATGATCCCTCCGTTCTAAACCCTAGTGAGCTGCACTGATGACTACACAGACAGCTATCTTTTTAGAGACCATCCCTAACTGATATGAAACCTCATTACAGGTGCATCTCAATAAATTAGAATGTCGTGGAAAAGTTCATTTATTTCAGTAATTCAACTCAAATTGTGAAACTCGTGTATTAAATAAATTCAATGCACACAGACTGAAGTAGTTTAAGTCTTTGGTTCTTTTAATTGTGATGATTTTGGCTCACATTTAACAAAAACCCACCAATTCACTATCTCAAAAAATTAGAATACATCATAAGACCAATAAAAAAAAACATTTTTAGTGAATTGTTGGCCTTCTGGAAAGTATGTTCATTTACTGTATATGTACTCAATACTTGGTAGGGGCTCCTTTTGCTTTAATTACTGCCTCAATTCGGCGTGGCATGGAGGTGATCAGTTTGTGGCACTGCTGAGGTGGTATGGAAGCCCAGGTTTCTTTGACAGTGGCCTTCAGCTCATCTGCATTTTTTGGTCTCATTTCTCATTTTCCTCTTGACAATACTCCATAGATTCTCTATGGGGTTCAGGTCTGGTGAGTTTGCTGGCCAGTCAAGCACACCAACACCATGGTCATTTAACCAACTTTTGGTGCTTTTGGCAGTGTGGGCAGGTGCCAAATCCTGCTGGAAAATGAAATCAGCATCTTTAAAAAGCTGGTCAGCAGAAGGAAGCATGAAGTGCTCCAAAATGTCTTGGTAAACAGGTGCAGTGACTTTGGTTTTCACAAAACACAATGGACCAACACCAGCAGATGACATTGCACCCCAAATCATCACAGACTGTGGAAACTTAACACTGGACTTCAAGCAACTTGGGCTATGAGCTTCTCCACCCTTCCTCCAGACTCTAGGACCTTGGTTTCCAAATGAAATACAAAACTTGCTCTCATCTGAAAAGAGGACTTTGGACCACTGGGCAACAGTCCAGTTCTTCTTCTCCTTAGCCCAGGTAAGACGCCTCTGACGTTGTCTGTGGTTCAGGAGTGGCTTAACAAGAGGAATACGACAACTGTAGCCAAATTCCTTGACACGTCTGTGTGTGGTGGCTCTTGATGCCTTGACCCCAGCCTCAGTCCATTCCTTGTGAAGTTCACCCAAATTCTTGAATCGATTTTGCTTGACAATCCTCATAAGGCTGCGGTCCTCTCGGTTGGTTGTGCATCTTTTTCTTCCACACTTTTTCCTTCCACTCAACTTTCTGTTAACATGCTTGGATACAGCACTCTGTGAACAGCCAGCTTCTTTGGCAATGAATGTTTGTGGCTTACCCTCCTTGTGAAGGGTGTCAATGATTGTCTTCTGGACAACTGTCAGATCAGCAGTCTTCCCCATGATTGTGTAGCCTAGTGAACCAAACTGAGAGACCATTTTGAAGGCTCAGGAAACCTTTGCAGGTGTTTTGAGTTGATTAGCTGATTGGCATGTCACCATATTCTAATTTTTTGAGATAGTGAATTGGTGGGTTTTTGTTAAATGTGAGCCAAAATCATCACAATTAAAAGAACCAAAGACTTAAACTACTTCAATCTGTGTGCACTGAATTTATTTAATACACGAATTTCACAATTTGAGTTGAATTACTGAAATAAATGAACTTTTCCACGACATTCTAATTTATTGAGATGCACCTGTAGTGGCCAATTTGGAATGCAGGCACACAATCAGAAAACAGCGGTCACACTACACTCCCATTCAGAGCATTCCGACTTGGGAGACTTGAAACGCAAGCTCATGCGAAGAGATCTTGCATTCCACTGCATTTAAAAGTTCACGTTTGGTAAACTCTGACGAGAGGATGTGTGATCAATGGAAGATTGAAATGTCACACACTGGTCTCTTGGCTCAACACAATGGATTTCAAAGCTGCGTGTTTTTATTGTTGCAGGACAGTGAGCAGATGGTATATTTTAATGTTCTGAATTTAAAGCTGCAACTAAGTAAGATAAGTTCATTACTGAGTGAGTACATAAAAATCCATGTTCAAACCCATGTCTTTCTCTTAACCTGATTCACTACAGAAAGCCTATAATAAAGAGTTTTATTTAGAGTTGTCGGGTCGGATTTGGCGTGAAATCGCAGGAATACATCATTCGCTCTTGCATGTTAATGTCATGTGCGTAAGCTCAGAAAGAAGGTCCGGCTATGTCACGAGAGTGATGGGGGAGTCTTATTGTATGCAGTGCATAGTCCTATTGAAGTATTGCGGTTCACTTACATTGTCCACTGAGGCTGTAGGGTATCAAATATGATACACAACATTCGACAGCTCCTGTTTCACTCTCTGTTCAAGGTGATGAGCCAAACAACCTATGGTATGTAAGTTTGACATGTTTATGGCACCATCTAGTGGTTATTTGTGAAAAAAGTGGTTTCAATGTTTATATCGATCTATTTAAAATGGCAGAAAAGTGACTCCTGTGTTGGGATAAATGACAGCTTATTTTAATAAAGTAAAACTGACAGTAATTATTACATTGTTACTGATATTTTAAAATGAGTATTTGCTGAATATAAGCAACTTGTGCTTGGTTAAAAATTTAAATGCTATTTTATTGAAAACCCCCCTTTGAAATCCGTGTATCAGATATGATACAACAGGCTTTTGAGGTATTTCTCTAAATAACCATTATGTTATATTCATACCGACCACAAAAAAAAAAAAAAAAGAATAATAACAACAATAATAATAATATATATATATATATATATATATATATATATATATATATATATATATATATATATATATATATATATATATATATATATATATATATATATATATATTATTATTATTATTATTATTATTATTATTATTATTATTATTTTTATTTTATTTTTTATATATATATATTAGAATATGGTGACATGCCAATCAGCTAATCAACTCAAAACACCTGCAAAGGTTTCCTGAGCCTTCAAAATGGTCTCTCAGTTTGGTTCACTAGGCTACACAATCATGGGGAAGACTGCTGATCTGACAGTTGTCCAGAAGACAATCATTGACACCCTTCACAAGGAGGGTAAGCCACAAACATTCATTGCCAAAGAAGCTGGCTGTTCACAGAGTGCTGTATCCAAGCATGTTAACAGAAAGTTGAGTGGAAGGAAAAAGTGTGGAAGAAAAAGATGCACAACCAACCAAGAGAACCGCAGCCTTATGAGGATTGTCAAGCAAAATCGATTCAAGAATTTGGGTGAACTTCACAAGGAATGGACTGAGGCTGGGGTCAAGGCATCAAGAGCCACCACACACAGACATGTCAAGGAATTTGGCTACAGTTGTCGTATTCCTCTTGTTAAGCCACTCCTGAACCACAGACAACGTCAGAGGCGTCTTACCTGGGCTAAGGAGAAGAAGAACTGGACTGTTGCCCAGTGGTCCAAAGTCCTCTTTTCAGATGAGAGCAAGTTTTGTATTTCATTTGGAAACCAAGGTCCTAGAGTCTGGAGGAAGGGTGGAGAAGCTCATAGCCCAAATTGCTTGAAGTCCAGTGTTAAGTTTCCACAGTCTGTGATGATTTGGGGTGCAATGTCATCTGCTGGTGTTGGTCCATTGTGTTTTTTGAAAACCAAAGTCACTGCACCCGTTTACCAAGAAATTTTGGAGCACTTCATGCTTCCTTCTGCTGACCAGCTTTTTAAAGATGCTGATTTCATTTTCCAGCAGGATTTGGCACCTGCCCACACTGCCAAAAGCACCAAAAGTTGGTTAAATGACCATGGTGTTGGTGTGCTTGACTGGCCAGCAAACTCACCAGACCTGAACCCCATAGAGAATCTATGGGGTATTGTCAAGAGGAAAATGAGAAACAAGAGACCAAAAAATGCAGATGAGCTGAAGGCCACTGTCAAAGAAACCTGGGCTTCCATACCACCTCAGCAGTGCCACAAACTGATCACCTCCATGCCACGCCAAATTGAGGCAGTAATTAAAGCAAAAGGAGCCCCTACCAAGTATTGAGCACATATACAGTAAATGAACATACTTTCCAGAAGGCCAACTATTCACTAAAAATGTTTTTTTTTTTATTGGTCTTAGGATGTATTCTAATTTTTTGAGATAGTGAATTGGTGGGTTTTTGTTAAATGTGAGCTAAAATCATCACAATTAAAAGAACCAAAGACTTAAACTACTTCAGTCTGTGTGCATTGAATTTATTTAATACACGAGTTTCACAATTTGAGTTGAATTACTGAAATAAATGAACTTTTCCACGACATTCTAATTTATTGAGATGCACCTGTAGTGGCCAATTTGGAACGCAGGCACACAATCAGAAAACAGCGGTCACACTACACTCCCATTCAGAGCATTCCGACTTGGGAGACTTGAAACGCAAGCTCATGCGAAGAGATCTTGCATTCCACTGCATTTAAAAGTTCACGTTTGGTAAACTCTATATATATATATATATATATATATATATATAAATCACAGAGCTTTGAAAATATTAAGATATACTTAAAGTTGGGGGTCTGGGTATCTCAATAAGTATTGACACTGACTACCACCCCTGGAGTCGCGAGTTCGAATCCAGGGCATGCTGAGGGACACCAGCCAGGTCTCCTAAGCAACCAAATTGGCCTGGTTGCTAGGGAGGATAGAGTCACATGGGGTAACCTCCTCGTGGTCGTGATTAGTGGTTCTCGCTCTCAATGCGGCGTGTGGTAAGTTGTGTGTGGATCGTGGAGAGTAGCATGAGCCTCCACATGCTGTGAGTCTCCGCGGTGTCATGCACAACGAGTCACGTGATCAGATGCACGGATTGACGGTCTCAGAAGCGGAGGCAACTGAGACTTGTCCTCCACCACCCGGATTGTGGTGAGTAACTGCGCCACCACGAGGACCTACTAAGTAGTGGTAATTGGGCATTCCATATTGGGGAGAAAAGGGGATAAAATAAAAAAGTGTGAACTAATATTTGTGTATTTTCATAAATGCAGCCTGCTCTGTCATTATAATGATCTCATTATTTTACATTACAAGCTATGATGATGTCATCTTACCATAAGTTCATGAGACTCAGCGAAAAAAAGTTTTACAGTTTCCCTTTTTTAAATGTCAATATAGTGTTTGGTGCATAAAATACATATGATAAAAACTGTTTACTGAAAAAAATTTTTTTTTTAATTAATCTTGTATTTGATGTGCTGAATTTAACTGTGATACATTTAAATTCATATTTACAGAGCTAGGAGAGGAAGTTGTCATGGTCAAACTCTCAAACATTTGGTGTCTTAGAAAAGCCCAGAAAGTCCTCTGATAATACCCCAAGATTTACCACTGTAGACAAACTTCAATAATAAATGTCCTACACAAAAATAAATTGCTGGGCCTCAGGAGGGTAATGACCTTTAAAGCCTAATGTATCAGATATGATACATAAAATAAACAACAACATATAAACAGTAACGTGTATTGTGTAGTGTATAAAACGCTATATATATAAATATTTAAAGAATAACATATCAACATGAAAAAAGCACGCCATGACTCCGGCTCTGCTGGAGGAAATCTCAGAGTTTGATCACAGGCAAAGCAGGTGAGCTCAAACCATGAGATTCATCCGCGCAGAAGAGCAGTGCCAAATCACAACTCAGGTAAAAATGTTCCTCCACAAGTTCCTTGCAATTTTAGGTTTCAACGAAAGGTATCACAGATGTGAAAGTGAAAGTAAACAGGCAATGTGACTTTCGGATGTAAAGGTGAAAGTGATGGCAAGGGTTAGGGTGAGATTTAGAATAAAAAAGGACTTAAATTTTGATCTGTTTCTCACCCACATCTATCATATCACTTCTGAAGACATGGATTAAACCACTGGAGTCGTATGGATTACTTTTATGCTGCCTTTATGTGCTTATTGGAGATTCAGAGTTCTAGTCACCATTCACTTGCATTGTATGGACCTACAGAGCTGAAATATTCTTCTGAAAATCTTCATTTGTGTTCTGCAGAAGAAAGAAAGTCACACACATCTGGGATGACAAGAGGGTGAATAAATGATGAGAGAATTTTAATTTTTAGGTGAACTGTCCCTTTAAAACCTTCAATTTCACTCTGTTCCTCACACGGAGCTATTGTACGGTTTCAGAAGACTTTAAATGCAGCAGGAGTCACTTGGAATATTTTGATGGTGCTTGTTTTGTAATTAATGCCATAAATTGTTGTGAGTGTACTTGTATACGCTTGTTACGTCTTTTAAATGGTTGTGAACTGGTTAGGTTTCAGTTTAAGGGTGGGGTTAGATGCTCAAATAGTGTTATGTAAATAAAAATCACATCTCATATGTAAAAGTGCTTTTTTTGTTGTTATTTTTGGCAGTATAAATCACCATCCACTTGCATTATAAATAAAAGAGAGACCCCAAACATTCTGCCTAACATCTCTTTTTGCAGTTCACAGAATCATACAGGTTTGGAACGCTATGAGGGTCAGGAAATGATGACAATTTGTTTTTCGGTGAATTATTGTTTTGGACTGCATTTCCCAAAAGCATCGCAAGCTTAAGTTGATCATAGAGACCACTGGTGCTAATGGGTTCTACGATCTACTTAGGCTTACGATGCTTTTGGGAAACGCAGCCCTGATCTATTGCGAAAAGTAAGTCGTATCGTGATTGTCACCTCTAAAATGAGTGTATGATGCAATGTAACCCACAAACACGAGGTGAAATGATCTAGTTTCCATTGCCTTTGAAATCTGTGGCACATCAGCCTGTGCTGTTTCGTGCCGAAGCATCCGAGGAGATACGGGGAGGTGACACTGTCACAACATCTGTGCCACCTCGACGAGTCTTCCACCTCCCAGCGAGGGGCGACAGACTCTGCGCTCCCCACAACAAGCTGAAGAAATATCAGCTCAGTCACGCATCAAAGGGAAGGAAATTGGCACGACTATCAGTGAGTCAGAGACGCCATTTATCTGCCCAAAAAAGGTCATTTCACTGGCCGCCTGCGAAATTTGCAACACCACGCTGACAAGCAAAGAGTTGGCCGTCCCATCGCACAGCAGGTGAAACCAGGACTTCAGATGTTTCCGTGCGATAGCGTTTCAACCAGAATGCATTCTGAGGAGCTTAACTGCACTGCAATGATTCATGCACAAAGAAACTGAGCCTCTCAACAGAAATTAACATGAGGAATTAATCCTGTGTGAATCATACTGTAATCAGAAGATGTCTGACCTGGTTTTTCATTTCTGCAACACAATCCAAACAGTAGGATTAAACTAACTGGTACCTGGATTGGTATCAGCTCCAATACAGATGTTTTTAACCAGATCGGGTATTAATAAGTAAATATAGTCTTCAGAGTGAATGGGTGCCGCTCTGTTGCGTCACACACTCACAGCATGCGTTTCATGATGTGCTGCATTTTTTAACTTTCACAGCAAGAGCGACGTGCAAAATGTGAGCGCATCATACAAACTCCATCTCAGAAGCAGATGCTTGATAGGCCGATTCACTTATAACATGCAATAAGACAAACAAACCCAAAGACCTTTCTGGAATTTTCTGCCAAAATAAAAGTCCAGAAGTAACGACTGACATGTATGCAATTGACTCTTAGATATTTCTTAGAATAATAATAATAATAAACAACAGCAATAATAATATTTTTTGATTATTATAATTATTATTATTATTATATAATGAATTAAAAATAATTGTCATTATATATATGTAAAATTCACATTAGAATGACAGTATTATGATTAATAATAATTTCAATAAAATTATAATTATTATTAATAATTATTCATTGCAATTCAATGTTTTACCAATAATTATAATTAGTTTAGATATTTTTAATAATAATAATAACTACAAATAATTCAATTATAGTTAATAATAATAATAATAATAATAATAATAATAATAGTAATAATAATAAAATAATGCATTATCAATAATAATACTAAAATTATAATTATTGTTAATAATATATTTTATGTTTAAAATGACAATTATTATTATTATTATTATTACATTAGAAATTACAATATTTAAGTTGACTGGCTTCTTTTGCAGTGAAAAAAATAATAATATTTACATAAAAAAACATATAGTCTATTAAGAAACTTTTCTGTGAACAAGATTGGATAATTAAATGGGAAAATCTATTTTATAATGAAATATTGCGTAAAGTTTTGTTTCGTTACACATGAAGAGTACTCCCAATCAGTTCCACACAGTGAGGTATACAGTAGATATTCTAAACAAATTGGTATCGGATCCGGAGAGAAAAAGAGGTAGCGGTGCATTCCCACCAAACAGTGTTGATTTTATTCAGCGTGACGTTGGCAGAACGGGTCGTCCAGGGGCCCGTGTGTGTGTGTAGAGACGGGCCCCATCCATTTGGAGGGGGTCACATTATCTAAATCAGCTCTATTAACCTCTCTAGTCTGGACTGACGCGCTGACGGACGCAAACTGACAGTCACAGACCTGCGAATGAGTAGCAGTAAACCACTCCAGCACGCTTGCAGTCCTTCTCTGATTTACATACAAATTAATATGGAGTTAAATCAGTTGTCATTTTTCCTGCAGGTCACAGAGAGCATGGAGAGGTAATGAAACATGCCCGTTGAGTGGAACAGTGCTGCCCAGATGTGGCTCTGCTGTTAATGTACTTCACAAAAGCATCAGACGCAAAAACACTCGACCTACACCGTTTACTCTATGTTTGAAGGAACGCAAGACCTCATCTGATTGTACACGAAGACGGCCTTTCACCTACACATGATATCTGTCCACATTATACATACCACGCAAATCTGACTCTGACTTTGCAAATAAACCCCAAATAAATAAACTGATTTTTCACAGCAGTCCATTGGTTTTTGCACCCAGTGTGACACTGTTTTACACAAACTAAGACTGGATAATAGAACTATTTTCAGGGTTTCTCAACAGGGGGTTCACAAACTCATAGGGTCACGATTAGTATTGCTCATTAGTTCAAACCTCTAAAACTAAGTATAATTAAACATTCAGTGTGTAAGTCGTCTTGCATTATTTCTGCTACAGACATGAAGGATACCTCCAATCATGTGTCTTGAGTTTTGATCAAACCTCATAAAAATATTAAATTAAAAATTTGATATTTAATTTGTGTGTGTAAAATGTTAATCCTGATCAAATATGCTAATTTAACAAATATAACAAAATGTATTAAAAATGTACAGATTACAGAAGTGCAAACCATTTTCAAAACACTTCACTGTACTGTATTACGGTCACACCACATTACATTTTTAGAGGCAAGAACAGGTTAACTTGGTGAAAACACTCATTTAAATTTCCTGTTTTTTTTTTTTTTTTAATATTGAAAATTCAAACATTTTAACAATGTTAAGAAAAATATGCATAGTACAATTTTCAAACAACATTTTTTAATCATTGACCCCTATATAGAAATGTAATTAAAATGTATAATACATCTATTAAAAAAAATAAAAAATAAAATAAACATTACCAGAGGCTTGAAATAAGGCCATGTTCACACTAATACATTTTTGTTTAGAAACACATTAATTTCAGTACATTTATGGTGCTTCTATCTAAGTTGTAAAATTGTCTATAACTTCACACAGATGTGGTTAGTGAGTGATTTTATGACAGTAAAATCATGTTAACACACATATTGTTTATGTCTTTTGTCTATACTTTTGAAACAGTGAGTATTTTAATGTTTACAGATTGACCCCATTGACTTCCATTGTAAGTGTCTCACTGGAACACCAAAAGAAAAGGAGGGACGAGCCAAAATTAATTTGTGGTTATCAACATTATGCCATAAATGCTGTCAATTGAGATTAACTTGTATTCCACTATGTTTATGGCTCTCATCCACACTGCAACAGCTTTGGAAACGATGACGTTATGAAACTTATATGGATTAGTGGACATGGATTAAGGTAGAAGTACAGAGTGTTTGTTGCATGGAATTTATCCAACAGCATTGTTTTGCATTTTCTGTCCAAATAAATAAGTAAATAAATAGATTTCAGGGGCTACAATCATGGAAGTTCAGCAGATTTAAATGTATGGGAACCCCAGAGAGAAAATCATTTCTGTCTGGAGTTTAACTGCACAATAGCTCAATTTTAGATGCAGGATTGAATAGATCAAGTAAATGTTGACTGTTATTAATGAAATGAGGCTCCACCCACCGCAGAGTGACAGGCGAGCTGGTCTGTGGCCTCCAGAGGGCGGAGAGTACAAATTGGACCATTGCACTCCATTAATGTTGTCAATGGAAAATTAATAAGGATTGCAATGTGAGGCTTGTTTCTGTAATGCAACAGAATGTTGACTGCATGCACAGGGTGACGGGCGATGCGGCGGTGCATATCGCTGAGATACGAGAGATGAATGTTCTTTTGTCAGCAGTTCTGTAACTAAAGGCTGGATTGGCTGGAATCCCATGAGAGCGAGTTTATGCTTAATGAGCTTTTGTGAGCAAATGATTGCATCTGAATACATAATCTCAAGATTTTACATTTGAACCTAACACAGAACCAAAATTGTTTATCATACAAAAAGTCAACAAAAAATGTCCAAAATTAAATATATACAAAAAAGGTTTTATATATATATATATATATATATATATATACAGTGGTGTGAAAAAGTGTTTGCCCCCTTCCTGATTTCTTATTTTTGTTGCATGTTTGTCACACTTAAATGTTTCAGATCATCAAACAAGTTTAAATATTTGTCAAAGATAACACAAGTAAACACAAAATGCAGTTTTTAAATGAAGGATGTTATTATTAAGGGAAAACAAAATCCAAACCTACATGGCCCTGTGTGAAAAAGTGTTTGCCCCACCTGTTAAAACATAACTGTGGTTTATCACACCTGAGTTCAATTTCTCTAGCCACACCCAGGCCTGATTACTGCCACACCTGTTCTCAATCAAGAAATCACTTAAATAGGACCTGCCTGACAAAGTGAAGTAGACCAAAAGATCTTCAAAAGCTAGACATCATGCCGAGATCCAAAGAAATTCAGGAACAAATGAGAAAGAAAGTAATTGAGATCTATCAGTCTGGAAAAGGTTATAAAGCCATTTCTAAAGCTTTGGGACTCCAGAGAACCACAGTGAGAGCCATTATCCACCATTATAATGGCAAAAACATGGAACAGTGGTGAACCTTCTCAGGAGTGGCCGGCCGACCAAAATTACCCCAAGAGCGCAGCGACAACTCATCCAAGAGGTCACAAAAGACCCCACAACAACATCCAAAGAACTGCAGGCCTCACTTGCCTCAGTTAAGGTCAGTGTTCATGACTCCACCATAAGAAAGAGACTGGGCAAAAATGGCCTGCATGGCAGAGTTCCAAGACGAAAACCACTGCTGAGCAAAAAGAACATTAAGGCTCGTCTCATTTTTGCCAGAAAACATCTTGATGATCCCCAAGACTTTTGGGAAAATACTCTGTGGACTGACGAGACAAAAGTTGAACTTTCTGGAAGGTGTGTGTCCCATTACATCTGGAGTAAAAGTAACACCGCATTTCAGAAAAAGAACATCATACCAACAGTAAAATATGGTGGTGGTAGTGTGATGGTCTGGGGCTGTTTTGCTGCTTCAGGACCTGGAAGACTTGCTGTGATAAATGGAACCATGAATTCTGCTGTCTACCAAAAAATCCTGAAGGAGAATGTCCGGCCATCTGTTCGTGACCTCAAGCTGAAGCGAACTTGGGTTCTGCAGCAGGACAATGATCCAAAACACACCAGCAAGTCCACCTCTGAATGGCTGAAGAAAAACAAAATGAAGACTTTGGAGTGGCCTAGTCAAAGTCCTGACCTGAATCCTATTGAGATGCTGTGGCATGACCTTAAAAAGGCAGTTCATGCTCGAACACCCTCCAATGTGGCTGAATTACAACAATTCTGCAAAGATGAGTGGGCCAAAATTCCTCCACAGTGCTGTAAAAGACTCATTGCAAGTTATCGCAAACGCTTGATTGCAGTTGTTGCTGCTAAGGGTGGCCCAACCAGTTATTAGGTTCAGGGGGCAATCACTTTTTCACACAGGGCCATGTAGGTTTGGATTTTGTTTTCCCTTAATAATAACAACAACCTTCATGTAAAAACTGCATTTTGTGTTTACTTGTGTTATCTTTGACTAATATTTAAACTTGTTTGATGATCTGAAACATTTAAGTGTGACAAACATGCAAAAAAATAAGAAATCAGGAAGGGGGCAAACACTTTTTCACACCACTGTATATATATAATTTTACCATGAACTGCATAAGCTCAACAATATGCAAAACTGTTAACATGACATTGTAATGTCAATTTTGTAAATACAATAACCAGCAGAACAACATCAAACAAACACTGGACCAAATATTGTATTAGTATTAGTCAAATTACCAAGTGACAGATTAATTGGCAAACAAATTTTAAAAATCAACAAAAACAGATAGAAAAAGTGTTTTCTTATCCATTAAAAAAGGGAAAGTTCCCCCACCCATAAAAAAACAAAAATATTCTACCTGATGAAAAAAAAAAAACATTTTCAACCATTCTAAGCTTGTTTGCTCGTCTTAGCTGGTTTAAATTACGCGACACAACAGACGCTTCCAGTGTAGAGTAGACAGCATCATTGATTATAATGGGTTCTATTGCTCTTGACGTGTCGGGTGCAGACATCAAATCCCCTTTAAAACCAGCTAAAGACCAGACTAACTAGTTTAATCAGGCTCAGAGACCAGCTCACACCCTTAAGCTGATTTAAGCAGTTTTTCTCAGGAGGGTCCTCATGGCTTATTAGCAATAAATCTAAAACAAATTGTCTGCTTTAATTGGTGTCGTGATCCGCGGGTCGAGGTGTCCGGTGAACACAGTAAAAGGTGATATATGACACACGATGACTTTAAGCAGCAGTCAATGCCATTATAAAGATTAAAAAATACTGAAGGTGTCGGCAAAAGTAGATTGAAATACTGCCAGTAGATGTATTACTAGAGTGCTGAGAGCTCGCTGTGTTTCTAATGGATTTCCTTGATTTACCACACACACACACACACACGTCTGGCCTTAGACCTTTGGCATCCAATTGCAGAACTCAACTACACTATCAGTTCAGACGGCAGTCAAAATTATCACGTACATCGAGACCCTCCTTCTCAAAGTCCAGACCGCTCAGGGTCGAGCCACTGTTTGAAACAAAGCCTAATTCAATCCAGATGTGCTCAGGAGGAACCCGTGACAGTACAGTGTGTCTGAAGCTGAAACATAGGTCAGTTATTGCAAATATGTGTTTGCCTGTCTAGCTCTATTTACATCATCAGTACAGCAGCTATTAGTGTTGGCGAAGCTACTGTGAAACTGCAGTTTCTCAAACTACAAGCTATTCATAATTTAGTTAAGCTTGGGAAAAAGTAGTTTGATTACTACAAACTCTAAGCTAAAAAAAAAACAACAACAAAAAAACATTGCTAACCAATATCTTCTTAATGCATCACATTATATAATATATTTTTATAAACAGAGCAAAATTTATGTACAAGTTCATAAATTTCATAAAACTTTGTTTCTGAAAATGCAGTTAGCTATTATAAGCTACAAAGAATATAGCTATCTACAATTTGCCTAAGCTTATTAAGAGAGAAATATATAATTTATATTATTATAACATTTATTTTTACAATCAGAGGAGTATATATCTGGCACAAAAACAATGAGGATCTTAAATTGTATGCGGTCACCTTAATTAAGCAAACATTTACACTAAATACAAAAAACAAAACAAAAAACCTAGAAAAAAATCCTTGTCAAAAACATTGTGACAAACAGAAGCTTTTAATTAAATATTTTATTTTAAAAACTAGACAACCTAAGGGACTTCTTTGCAAGGACTCTACACGGCTCTCTGGAATACTCGATTCTGATTGCTCAATGGCGCCATCTAGCGGTCTGCTGTCTCTGAGTAACAACCGCATATTCACATTTCAGACCACTCATCCGGGTATTGCGAGTCATCTTTCCTGTTTCTTGGATCACTGTGCGATCTCTACAAGTAAGCTAACAAAATTAAACTCAAATCAATGTCTTGTGCATTTTATTTATTTATTTTGCAAGTGGTCTTATAATAATAATCATTAATAATTCCTTACATTTATATAGTGCTTTTCTAGGCACTCAAAGTACTTTGCATCCACCTGGATGATGCAACGGCAGCCATAGTGCGCCAGAACACCCACCACACACCAGCTATTGGTGGAGAGCAGAGTAGAGTGTTGTAGCCAATTCAGGGATGGGGATTATTAGATAAGGGCCAATGGGGGTCTTGTAATAAGCTGGATAATGAGTCAGATGGTAATTAATTACAAAATAAACACCAACAGAACTCTGATGCAAACCGCAGCTAAAATTCAGCTGTTCAGCAATTTATAACTTCTCACATAATTGCATAATTTCAAAGAAAATCTATATACAGTATAATGTCCATGTATTTATTAATTTGGTTAGCAGCCGTGTAATAAGCCGGATAAATGTACAGCCAGTTAGTAATCGCAAAACAAACTCATTCAGGGTGATTCAAGACTTGGCCGTAACCAGCAATAAGGTCACCGAGGTCTGGACCTCTGTACGTTTTTCAAATTCAACAATACATCTTGAAGCCATATACTGTACAACTGAACAACATGACTGCAATTGTTTTATTGCCTTAGGCCAGTTCATATCAGACAGTACAGCACATTCTTTAGTTCAATATTTATTCAAAATGTTTTAATATCATTAATCGGCTGTAAATTACTGTCCAGAGGTCCAGACTGCTGCTGAAGCAGCACATACACAGTACTATCACGCAACACCTGTTACATTTCTCAGCGCTGGTCAGGATGGACCAATCATAATCATTTATTACAGTATTACTGGATGGATGAGGAGTTTAAGAAATTATTGTGTAGGGGGTCTGGGTAGCTCAGCGAGTACTGATGGTGACTACCACCCCTGGAGTCGCTAGTTCGAATCCAGGGCGTGCTGAGTGACTCCAGTCAGGTCTCCTAAGCAACTAAATTGGCCCGGTTGCTAGAGAGGGTAGAGTCACTTGGGGTAACCTCCTCGTTGTCGCTATAATGTTGGTCGCTCTCATTGGGGCACGTGGCGAGTTGTTTGTGGATGCCGCGGAGAATAGCGTGAAGCCTCCACACGCGCTATGTCTCCGTGGTAACGCGCTCAACAAGCCACATGATAAGATGCGCAGATTGACGGTCTCAGACTCGGAGGCTCGGAGATTCGTCCTCCACCACCCGGATTGAGGCACTATGCCACCACGAGGACTTAGAGCGCATTGGAAACTGGGCATTCCAAATTGGGAGAAAAAAGAAATGAAAAGAATTGATTGTGTAGATTCCATCCACAGGTACGAATCATTGCAATTTTCCTTCTGAATGAAAAATTCCTATCCAGTGTAAAAATGTCTCCAATTAGATATAAAAACGTCCTGAGATTTGAATGCAGATTAATGGATGATTCGGTTTTTCTTAGCCGTCAAGCGCCCCCTGGGGGAAGAAAGTTTTGTGTCTCAAAGGAAATAGTTTCGCAATTTCGGTTCGTTCCAGCAATTGTGTGACTTCAGAAAACATGGAAAATAGCACACATGTTGCTGAAGAAAAAAAAAACTCATATCTTCTATAAGAAAACTCTATATCTTCATGCCCAGGGGTACAAAGGGGTCTTAATCCGGCCCTGATGATCATCATGACATTATCTGAAATGTTCAAAAACAGTAGCACACTTCACTAATACACCATCTGTAGTACAGACTACTACAGTGTGAATGTGTCAAATATGCGAACACTGGCCATGATGAAGGCTATGGCATTACATTTTAGTAGCTGATATTTCACAACGTCATTGGTAAAAACATAATTGTAATTTTGGTACAATTCTTGGCACCCCACCCCAGACCTGACTAATGGTCATGGCTCTGATTCAAGAGTCTTTCCGTTTTGCGTTGGGGTCCTGATCATCCTGTCGGGGGTTATTATGCGTTAACAACTGGATGACTGTACGTTATCCCTTATGAATCACTTTTTGCACCAGTTCACTTACACCCATCCGAGCAAAATGATTCACTTAAAAGATTCATACTTCTGAAAGCTACACAAGGAGAAGACAACATTTTAGGGAGATTCGTTTATTACTGCCTGATCAACTTTTTGTTTCACTATTTAACTTGTTTGGCTGTGAAGCTGTGGACGCAATACAATGACAAAAAAGGCCAGAAGGACTGTGACATCCCACGACTCGCAATTAATGCAGATGTGGCTTTGCAGACACCATCGTTCCATAATCACACATGCAGCCTACAGTGTCATTAGCAGCCGCAGTCATGACACGTGTTGTTTACATGGATCTAAAGGTTAAATCACACATCATATAATGATCTCCCGTTTCGGCAGTCCCACAGTCACTGCTTTACACATAAAAACCAACGCACAGTGATTTGTGTAATGTGTGCTCATTTCCTGTGAATGCACTGGCATTTCATGAGAAGTTGGGGATAATTTGTGTAATTACCTGCATGCAACTGTACGTTACCAACTTCTCCAGCAAACAACTTCAGATCTTTGTCAGAGAGGCTGCAATGGCAATTAAAGGAGTGAGATCTACAAACAAGAAAAGTCAGATTTTAATATGAACTCAAACATTTCTTATTCTTCCCAGACCAAATGATCTGAGCTATGCTATCCACATTCAATTTATAGCTCTATACTGACTCTTACTAAATGCCAACAATTGAGTCACAATCTATTTATTTTTATGTATTTATTTTTTCATTTTTAATAACAAAACAGAAAATCCCCTGGGATTACAAGCAGTATTTTCTTACTACGGTATGCAGATACAGTCGCTCAGTTGCTGCCATGAGTGAAAGTCTCCTCTCATACGGATTTATGTTTGAGGCGAGGTGAGGACAGAATGAAGTTTGAGTGTCAGGTGAGAACATTTATCTGTAAGTCGCCGTTCATGTTTACATGCATGGAGAAATTCGAGGTCAGACCAGCACTGGCTCAGACGTTATTAAAGCTGAAATAGGGAGAGTTTCTCTCTCTGGATGAGTTGAGCAGTTTTGGAAAGCACTTTTTTTTTTTTTTTTAAGCGCTACTCTCTCCTGGAGGGATTTTACTCATCCGCTCGTCTCCAGCCGACTGCATGCCGCAGAGTTTAATACAGCACCTCCGCTCACACAGTCGTCATCTTATTCCAGGCGAGGGTGATGAATGGCATATACATTAGAGTGGCTTGCATGACTATATTTAGTCTGTTTTTTTCAAACAGTGAGTTTTGCCTCTATGGACCACCTACTGTCTTAACTGTCTAAGTGGAATTTATCAGTGCAGTCTGTAGGATTGTTTATTGATATATCCTAAAACACATTTAACAATCCCATGTCCACATGTGTGGACGTTGCGTTTTGGCTTCGCTATATGCAACACATAATTTAAATGAATTAAAACTGACTGAATAGGGGGCCTGGGTAGCTCAGCGAGTATTGACGCTGACTGTCACATCTGCAGTCGTGAGTTTGAATCCAGGGTGTGCTGAGTGACTCCAGCCAGGTCTCCTAAGCAACCAAATTGGCTCGGTTGCTAGGGAGGGTAGAGTCACATGGGGTAACCTCCTCGTGGTCGTGATTAGTGATTCTCGCTCTCAATGGGGCGTGTGGTAAGTTGTGTGTGGATCGTGGAGAGTAGCATGAGCCTCCACATGCTGTGAGTCTCTGTGGTGTCATGCACAACATGTCACGTGATAAGATGCGCGGATTGACGGTCTCAGAAGCGGAGGCAACTGAGACTTGTCCTCCACCACCCGGATTGAGGTGAGTAACCGCGCCACCAAGAGGACCTACTAAGTAGTGGGAATTGGGCATTCCAAATTGGGAGAAAAGGGGATAAAATAAAAAATAAATAAACAAAACTCTACACTGTCATTTAAGGCTTAAACTTCTGTCACACCGCATCACAAAAGTTTGACGTTGATTTCCATGAAACGCTTCTACGGACCAACGCCAATAAAAGTGCCTCTGGTCATTACTTTGAATAAGAATTATTCATTCTGCTTTATAGAAAATCAGCTGTAATGTCTATAACATCTCAAAAACATGAATAATCAACACTCCTGAACACATAATAAACTATTTGATGAAATAAATCTGACTTTCTATTGCTTGGTATTCCTTAAAATTTCACAACTTAGTCCCGCTGTCCACATAAGAGGACATACATTTTTAGGAAAACTATTTGCTCTAGAATTTTTGTTTTGTTTTTTTTGTTGCATGTTTATTAGGTGCTACTAGTTACAAATCAAAAAGGGAAATGGAAAATGCACACAGCAGTCACGCTCGGCTCTCAGAAGGTTAAAGAAAGAGACTCCACAAAACGGTTTGATGAGTGCAGTTTACGGTACTGTATTGAAGACACATTTCCTATTGAAACAGAAGTTTGAATCACGATTTGCCATTTGATAATCAGCTGCAAAAGAGGGACATTGCTGAGAGCATTTGATTAGACCATGACAATATGACGATATAAAGCATCAACTGATTGAGATTTTGCTATATCGTGTATATTGCGATATGTAAATATCCATGTGCACGGCATGAGCGTATTTATCAGTGGGCAGGGCTTCCCGTGAGACTGAGGGGTAAAAGCGCCAGTTTTAAGCACGTGCTGATTTAGCACCTGATTCACTAAAGGAATCATGCTGATCAGGCAATGCACTTTGCACACATAACTCCAGTCTTGTGGGGCAGTTCTGAGTGATGCAGTATATTGTGGAGAATGCAGCAGATCACTGTAATCTGAAACACTCGAGTCACTGTGATCCAGACACCTGAATCACCTTTTTAACATGACGGAAGTGCGCTTGACCACACCGCACATCAATTGATCCTTATTTGATACATTTTTGCTAATATGATCGAATTGATTATGAATAGTGTTTATTATGAATGTGAAATTTTTGCATTATTTTTGATATTTTCTGCAAGTGTTGTTTTCATTGGGTATTTTTTACTTATGTATTTTTTTCTTTGTTGCATTGCTCTGAGAAGATCTTGAGTTTCTTGAGTAATGTTTATATTACTATTAGATTGTCCAAAAATAGGCATTACAGTATGGTTATTTTATATAGAGTATTAACCAGTTTTGATTGATTTTCAGGGGAAAATGTGATTGTGATATAAATTTACTCATAACATGACACAAGATTTGTAAGTGTGTATATCTTCAAGCCACTTCAAGCCACACATTTTTCATTTTGATTCCAGACTTCAGAAAAAACAAAAAAAACAGTTGTTTTAAAATTAAAATAATGATTGTGGTGAGCTGCCTTGTTGTCTGCTGTCTAAATAGGCAGCTACCTTCCAAGGAAGCATCCTCACTGAAAAGGAAGCTCATAAATAGTCTCATATGGAACCTCTAAACTTTCTATAATCAGCACTGATTGTGGGGAAAATCTGTGGAACGGATTCAAATTTGGTAGAGAGTGTTAAATGAAGTTTTACACTCTTGTTAGCTGAAATTAATTAAACTTTCAAAACACAATTATAATGAGGAAATGGAAACTCTCAAGGGTTGAGGGGGTGTAAATATTCTAGAAATATTGAGTGAAACAGAATTATATTTAAACAGTTTTATATTTAGTCTATTTATAAATCAACATGTCCATCAAATTCATCCACTGTCTACGATAAGAATTTGTTGCAGTGCATTCAGCAACTTTGGGTCCGAGTCATATTTACAAACAAAAGCATTACCAAGTAGTATGGCAGTACCATTGTTTTTTGACCATGGTAAGTACCTTTGAGTACCAAATAAATACCTTGGTAATTAAATATGGTCCTCAATCACTACAATGGTTCATATCAAACAATCTGATACCATCACTGAACCATAGTATATGTGATAGATCTCTTGCTACTTTGTGAAGGAGGAAGCGGGAGCCGGATAAACAATCCAACGCAAGTTGTTTATTGTCAGCACTTTTCAATCAAACACATAATATAATATAATATAAACATAACGCTTAATGTCACACACAGGAACACACAGTGCTTTGTACATCTCTCTCTCTCTCCTCCGGCGGTCTGGATTGCTTTTTTTTTTATCCCTCTCCAGCTCTCACTGCAACACAGAACAGCTGTTAGAGATAATTTCCCACAGGTGTCAATCCTTACTGTTCTTCCTCTCCCGGCCTCGCTCTCTACAGACGTTGCTCGGACATGCCCCCATCCTTCAGTAATTCTACCGTTTGAAACAGTCTTTGTGTCACAAGCACTTATGATAAACAATGTTGCAGGCAGCTCACTGAGTTTGGAACAGAGTTAGACATCTGGCCTTTCTTGCCTTACAAATTGCCTGGCTTGTTCTATTAGTTTTGTTTTACATCATGTCTCTGTGCAGACAAACGCCTCACTGTCCAGAGTAGAGTTACTGTCAGCAGCAGGAAATGACATCACTGAAACCATCAGCGCCAGTACTGGAGAAGTTAACACAGAACCGGCAGTGATGTGAATCAGCACTGCGAGAAGAGAAATGTGCTCCGCTCTGGAGAAAATAGTCTGTCACACTATTATCAAGCCAACTGTAAAAAATTGAAAACTGTAGTATAAAACTAGAGTCATCATAAAGTATTTATTTAAAAGAACATTTTCATGCAAACTCTCAATAATTTAGGATGATTTTACAGTGTCCTGGTGTGTTTTTTAAACCTGAAGTAGGCACATCAGACAACATCAACATTTTAATTATGTTCTGTTTTTAAAAACTAATTTCATCCACCCCCAACATCTGAATTAAACCTCCATAAACAAGCACGTTTCAGAAACTCTTATCATGATTGCCTGAAGACAGGTGGTCGTCTTCACACGCACTCTTAATTGGCTAAACGTTACATCTGTGTGCCTGTGCAAGAGACTCATTAAGTAGAAACGAAAATATGATAAACAGCTGTTTAAGTGCCAGTTCTCCCATATATTTTCACCTGGTGGACAAATAAGCAAGCACAAAACTCACATAGACTTACATTGAAGGAGGGACTGGAGTCCTATCTATAGAGCAGAATATCAGAGAGACTTGAGGGTGCAGGATTCTTTTTCACTTGGGCCAGTAAATATTGACATAGCAACAACCCAAACCACCCTAGCAACCACTTGGAACACACTAGCAACCACTTGGAAAAACCCTTGCAACCACCCTGTGGAGCGGGACGTGGTCATGTGTCTGTCATTGGGGAGAGAGGAAGCGGTAAGGGCCATCACCTGGTGATATTTAATACTAAACACCTGTGTCTCATTTCAGAGACAATGGAGACAGGCTATAAAAGGCCACCAGAGCAACAGACCAAGAGAGAGAGTGTCAGAGACAAACACAAACCCAAAGCTGCAAGCTGAAAAGCCAATACTCTGATTGTGAAGCTGAAAACCCTTGAATAAAAAGCTGACTTACCTGGACTGCCACAACGCTTCCCGCCTCCTTCTTGCTGGAACTTTTACACACCCAAAATACCCTAGCAACCATTCAGAACACCCCATCCAAAACACTCTAGCAACCACCCAAAACACCACAGCAACCACTCGGAACACCTTGCAACCACTCCGAACATCCTAGCAACCACTCGGAACACCCTAGCAACCACTCGGAAAAACTCTAGCAACCAATTTGAAAAACCCTAGCAACCACCCAAAACACCCTAGCAACCACTTACTTGGAATACCTAATTAGGCAACTATTCGGGAACACCCTAGAAACCACCCAAAACACCCTAGCAACCACTAACTCGAAACACCTAATAAGCAACCACTAGGAAAAACCCTTGCAACCACCCAATACACACTTGCAACCACTCAGAACAACCTAGCAACCAATAAAAATAAAAAAAACAGCAACCACTTGGAAAACCCTAGCAACCACCCAAACCTCCCTAGCAACCACTTACTTGGAACACCTAAACAACCACTCAGAACACCCTAGCAACCACTTATTCAGAACACCTAATGAGCAACCACTTGGAAAAACCCTAGCAATCACCCAATACACCCTTGCAACCACTCAGAACACCCTAGCAACCACTCGGAACACTCTAGCAACCAATCAGAAAAACCCCAGCAACCACTTGGAAAAATCCTTGCAACCACTCAAAACACCCTAACAACCACTTACTCGGAACATCTAAACAACCACTCAGAACACACTAGCAACCACTTACTCAGAACACCTAATAAGCAACCACTAAGAACACCCTATGGCAACCATTTACTTGGAACACCTAATTAGGCAACTACTTGGGAACACCTTAGCAACCACCCAAAACACTCTAGCAACCACTTACTCGGAACGCTTAAACAACCACACAGAACCACCCTAGCAACCACTAAGAACACCCTATGGCAACCATTTACTTGGAACACCTAATTAGGCAACTACTTGGGAACACCTTAGCAACCACCCAAAACACTCTAGCAACCACTTACTCGGAACGCTTAAACAACCACACAGAACCACCCTAGCAACCACTCAAAATGCCCTAGCAACCACCCAAAACACCCTAGCATCATGGTGGCAAGTTTTGCACAAGCCATCAAGTCATAGTTTCTTCTGAGAATGTAAACATCTAGTTTTACAATACTTCCTTCAAAGGAGTACATTAAGTTATGGAAAGAGTACAGAGTTCATAATTTTTAAAGACTATTATTTAGACGCTGTACTGCAGAGATGTTGTCGTGACTGTAGTACTTTTTAGTTTTAGCCACATGTGAATTACTGCATTTCTGATATTTAGGTTACAGTCATACGTTTCTAAATGTATCGATTTCTAGTCCTGATTTCTGGAGTCAAATATTCCAAATGAACAGTTCATTATAAATCATATCTGATCAGGAATGAAGGCTATTTTCCCAAGTCACAACTACATTGACACACAACCAGACAGAGCTGCGCACAACCCCTCAGGTGATACAGGAATGTGATACAAAGATGCCCACAGATATTTCACTCATGATAAGACAGCATCAAGGTTATACTTGCATGCTCGAGAATTTTATCAGAAATCACTGTGAAATTGCCGTGATGAGTATTCACGGATGCAATGGAGCGCCACCTCAAGCCATTATCGTCCACACACTCTCTGTTTGAGTCATAAAAAGCCTTCACAGACCCTCAACACCTCTTCTCATTAACGTCTCTGTTGCTCCATTACAGTATGTTTTCATTGGTGTCTGGCCTCATGAGCGCCCTGGCATGTAAGAAACTTTCATTTCGATGCATGGAAGAATTGATGACTCGCTCGCAACCACTACAGGTCAGTTTTGTAGCAAGTTATCAATCGGAAATGTCTCTAGAGTCGTCTGAGAGGAAATACGGCCCCAACTAAACACACATGTTTGGATCTCTGTGAAGTTAGCTGCGTGCATGTGTGTGTGTGTGTGTGTGTGTGTGTGTGTGTGTGTGTGTGTGTGTGGTGGCAGCGAGGCCTGAGGCGATGACAAGCCGATCAAACCCAACATGTCAAATATAAATTGCTTTGACCTCTTCCCTCCCAGAATCGCAGCTCTGTGTCGGCAGGAGACATTTTTAATATGAACCGAAAATAGTGTGAAAGTCTGCAAAATATTAGAGGGATGGAGAATGCAGAAAATAACAAAGGGGAGTTTTATTCTCTGTGGAACAAACTCAAATGATCTTGAATATTTCATGCATTTTCCCCGTGGACAGAAAGGTAGCCTTAAACATTCATGTGTTTTGATGCTGACTGGTCAACTTTAATGCTTTTCAATGCATCTTTTTTCATGACAAAGTCTGAATGCAATATAACATTTAATAAGATATTGATCAAATTAGGGGAAAAAGCAGTATATGCTGCAAAGCCAATAAGACATTTTTTTTGCAGATGAGTCTAATTAGAAATTGCATTCAACAAAAGCGTGCATTATTTATTAGTTGTGTGATTTGCTTTGATATAGTCAAAAAGCACTTTTCTAAATTACATTCACTATATTTCCCATGTTTATAGATTCATATTTTGTTCTGATTAATACAATCTCAAAGATGTTTTCTTCATTATTGCCATTTGCTAAATGGAAGCATCACTCTTACTAATGCTCATAGTTGTGATTTAAACAACAAACCCCTGAGCATAACTTTAACTTAAAGGGATAGTTCACCCAAAAAGGAAAATACTGTCATTTTTTTAACCTTATTTTGTCTTCCACGGAAGATGATGTTCAGCAGAATGTTCACACTGCTCTTATGTCTGCTTTCAAACTCTGAAAAGGACATAAAAAGCATCAGCAAAGTAAGTATAGTTCGTCCACTATATTCCAAGTCATCTTAAGTCAAACGATGACTTTGTGTGAGGAAGAGACGATGTCAAACCAGGCACAACATGTCTTTATGCACCAAGTTTAAATATGCGCATATTGATTTGAAATGCCAAGTATGATATATGATAACCTGAATTTTTGGGTGGTTCCTTAAACTTTACTGGCTCTTTTTTGAGTAACTGTAATCCATTCATCTTTATCATAACCACATCAAATTGAGTAAACTTAAAAATCAAGGCAACATGATGCAATGAGATTTTTGAGTCTTAATTGTCCTCAGTAACATTGCTTTGTTCAGTCAAGGTGAATTTGTTTGTTCACCCAATGCATAAACTCTTGTTTAGAGAATGACTAATTTTTTGTTCGGCCAACTATTCATTCGCAATACGAGAACTTTCATTTTGTCCCCATTTCAGTTATCTTCACGTGAGGTTAACTGCAATCTCTGCCTCTAAAGAGAGGTATATCTCGCAAGGCAAGGCAGTACATACAGTTTCTTGAAAGAGACACACAATAGACCTCAATCCTTAACGCACAAACCTCAATGACGTTTTAATTTAAAAGATGAGCTCCTAACATCAACTATTGACTAACAGTAGCAACAAAGTACAACAATAGCAGCATTAATAAATGCAAAAAATGCAAAATGTTGCAATTCATGCTGGAACTCACAAATCAGCAACATTGTTCAATATGAAATTGTTCATTCAAACAACTTGATTAGGCTAGTTGAAGCAACATTTGAAGGAATAATATTGTTGGTCTAACATGTGTGTGTTTTTTTTTTTAATGTAGATGCAAAGTAATTCACATTTCATAGAGTCTGTGACTAACAAACAAACAAAAACAAAAGCTGGATAAAATGCTATTTTCATTTTTTACAGTCTTCAACACTTCTCTAGTTATCTTTGTTTGGATGTTTGATTCGGTGCATCAGGTGCAGATTTAAGCAAATTCACTCTTTAAAAGATCCAGTTACCCTTTTGATAAAGTTGGTTAACTCTAGACCGACCATGAGCATTAACGTGACCAGTTTTATTATTTAAAAGGAGCTAAATTTATGACACCTTTGCTGCAAGATTTGCTGGTGATTGAAACATAAAAATCATTTTGTCATCGTGTTGTACCAAACCCTTATAACTTCTTTCTAATGTGAAACACAAATGAAGATATTAGACAGAATATTAGCCACAGTCACCATTCACTTTCATTGCGCCTCTTTTCCAAGTCACACAGGTTTGGAGAACATGAGGGTGAGAAAACGAGAATTTTCATTTTGGGGTGAAAGCCATTCTCATAATGCTCTGATCTGCCATTTTGCACCAATTTTTAACTCTGGATTTTGTTCTTTGGCCCAAGTCTGGGTGTGTATATATGCAGTATGTATGTGTGTTTTTCCTCTGTAGAACTGGATGATTGTCTGTAAATCTTCAGAACAGACCAGCATGTTGACAGCTTGCCTGGATGACTGATAAATAATCCTTTAAGGATCATAATCCACCGTAATTAAAACATAATGCAATAAGTAGGTTTTCCGCGGTAAGATTTCACCTCTTACTCGTGGCACCAGAGTCGACCCCGTGACATGTTACAATTAGTGTGATTTGAGCTGGCATGGCGTGGCATCTACCGGGTGAGCAAGTACTGCGTCGACTTGACTCACGCTGCCGTTTCCACGGTGAAATGCTATTTTCTGTCCAAGCCGAAAGCCTCGCATTCGCTGACACACTCAAGAATACTTTTAGCCTCTGCTTATACATTAGCTCCATTAGACACAAATATCACAGAGTACAGAAAGACCTGTGCCACAGCCCCTTTTGTCTGCCTGTTGCTATGACAACACATCATGCCAAACAACACAGGGACTTGGGAAGATGGGTCACAGAGGAGCTCTTGGATTTGGCACTCAACATTTTAGTTTTTCTGCAGTAGTGAAAGCTTCAGTCAGACTCTCATTTATCTCAGAATATATGCTTTTATATTTTAAGGCATTACAGTTAAAGTGTCTGAGAGTCATATACATCATGTGCTGACCATAACTAAATTATGAAACATCAGTCGCATAAAATCAACACATATGGAGAATCTAGTCAGAAATCGTCAGTGACTAAGAACAGATTCTACATCAAAATTCACTCTGGATAGAATGACAACCGTATTCTCATTAAATAAACATGTGTGTACAGAACCAAACTAAAGTGGTTAATACGGTGATGTCACTCTCTTTAGAAACTGACAGCTTGTCAGAGGTTCTACTAAAATCAAAAGAAAGAGAAGCACGCTGTTTCAATCGCAAATGTTGACCGTGGTCTCTCTCCAACGTAGTTTTTCTAATCAGACCTGCGGTCTCGGGGTTCAGTTTTGTAAATTCATTAATAACGACGTGTCATTTACCAGCCTAACACATAGAAAAACACTTGGTCAAATGTTGCTTTAGTATTAGCCATAGTAACTTAAACCTTGATCGGACACACAGCCTTTGACTTCAGCAACATGGGAAATGTTTTCGTCTATAATTAAATGGATAGTTCACCTAAAAATGAAAATTCCCTCATCGTTTATTCACCCTCATGCCATCCCAGATGTCTGTGCCTTTCTTTCATCTGCTGAACACAAATGAAGATTTTTAGAGGAATATTTCAGCTCTGTAGGTCCATACAATGCAAGTGAATGGTGACCAGGACTTTAAATCTCCAAAAATCACATAAGTCAGCATGAAAGTAATCCATACGACTCCAGTGGTTTAATCCATGTGTTCAGAAGCGATACGATAGGTGTGGGTGAGAAACAGATCACTTTCACATTCTTCTTCTGTTTTTGGTGATTTACATTCTTCGTGCATATCACCCCCTACTGGGCAGGGTGAAGAATTTCAAGCAAAAAAGTACTAAAATATTGATCTGTTTCTCACCCACACCTATCATATCACTTCTGAAGACATGGATTAAACCACTGGAGTCATATGGATTACTTTTATGCTGCCTTTATGTGCTTTTTGGAGCTTCAAATGTCTGGTCACCATTCACTTGCATTGTATGGACCTACAGAGCTGAAATATTCTTCTAAATATCTTCATTTGTGTTCAGCAGATGAAAGAAAGTCATACACATCTGGAACGGCATGAGGGTGAATAAATGATGAAAGAATTTTCATTTTTGGGTGAACTATCCCTTTAAGAGTTGATGAGTCTATTTATTTTGAATTAAATATGTAGTTGCATTTTATTTAGGGCTGTGAATCTATTAAATTTTTTTTAATCAAACTAATTATATGACACACCGATTAATTGAATTAATTGCAATTAATTGCATACATCATTATTTGCTGAGAAAGCCCCCCAAATAAAGATAATTCATATAAATAGTGCATAATAATTCAAAGATTTATAAATATAATAAGTAGGGCCTACTGTATAATAAATATAAAATGGATTGAAATTCAGTTTGAAATAAATTGCATTATTGTGGTACATGAATAAAGCATTGATCAGACAATGCAAAAAGAGGCTTAAGAACTCAATATATCATTTGTTTTGTTCTCCTATCATTGAACAACAAGCCTTCAGCTGACAGCAATCTGTTTTGCATTGAGTCAATGTGTTGAGTTTCACAGTACGTGTTCTTGCGTTCCGTATGCGGCGCTATTTTTAATTGTCGCTCTATGTATATCCCCAAATTGGATGCCCAATTCCCACTACTTAGTAGGTCCTCGTGGTGGTGCGGTTACTCACCTCAATCCAGGTGGTGGAGGACAAGTCTCAGTTGCCTCCGCTTCTGAGACCGTCAATCTGCGCATCTTATCACGTGACTCATTGTGCATGACACCGTGGAGACTCACAGCATGTGGAGGCTCATGCTACTCTCCACGATCCACACACAACTCACCACACGCCCCATTGAGAACAAGAACCACCAATCATGACCACGAGGAGGTTACCCCATGTGACTCTACCCTCCCTAGCAACCGGGCCAATTTGGTTACTTAGGAGACCTGGCTGGAGTCACAAAATAGTGGAAACTTTGCAATCGCGTCTCAAGCGGTGAGCGGTTCTTATTCTTTGGCTGCGCTGCTTGTGATGATTGACCTATTGACATGGCTCGTAAAAACAAATGTACTTCAAGCTTGAATGGCTTGTGTGGTAGGAAAACCCGTACTTTTATTACAGAATTTACGTACACATCAGGGGGCACTATGTGTTAATTTTTTAATGCATAATTTTTTTAAGTAATTAATCACATTAAATTAACGCCTTAAATCGACAGTCCTAGTTTTATTATTTGCATTTAGCATTGCTTTCCCCCACTGCTGTCCGCAACCCTAGCTCGCTCTCTCTCTCTCTCTCTCTCTCTCTCTCTCCTCATACTAACATTAATTGAAATTTCTGGGGTGAAACATGTTTAACGGAATTAATATCCCGTGGAAAATGTTCAGACAGACAGTGAAGGAACTCTTGTCCTCTGAAGAGATTTGAAAAGAAAGACTGAATGTTCTTCTGTTTGTGACGTGATCATTTTACAGTCCAGACTGTGATTAAAAGTATCCGTGCCGGTGAGGAAACTTTTATTCAAGTATCAGTTTATTCTTAGATATAAAAAATGTTTCTAATATTCTGAGGGGGAGATAAACAATAGGCAAAAATGAGTCAATTGTTGGAAGTAAGAAAGAGTAGAAGAGCTATAAAATAAATGTGGAGAGCAGAGCTCCAATGTTTGAGTTCATTTTGAGATCTCTTGACAAATCTGAGCACAATTTGAGACATTGAGTCACATGGAGAAACATCTGAGAAGCAGGAGACGAGAAACAATCTGATTGTCAGACCTCAAAATATCTGAATATATTTTAAATCACAGACAGCATTATTAATCAGCAATGCTCGTTTTGATACTTCAAGATGCTTTTCCTTGAATATTTGGGACACAATTCATTAAACACAGCATGACACAAACCCTGAATGAAAGAAGTGACAAATCATGTGAAAGCAGCCGTCAAGCGCCGCTAATGATCAAAACTCTCTTGACTTCAGAGATGATAACTGTGAACAGATTTCTGCTCCATCAGAGAATACAGCGCTAATGAAACGTGCATCAGATGCAAAACAATGTCATGCGATGCGAGGAGATGCGTTAAAACCCGGAGACGCCTACGAAGACAAAAGCAGCAGAGAGCAGGACAGTCTTTATGCAATCATGTTGGGTGATGTCTCGTTGCATTGGTAGGGTGACGCTCTCGCCACCTGTTCTTTAACGCCAAAGGCTCGTGTAACATGTTGGCGTGGTTAAGCTGCGGGCAGAGGAGGGTTCCAGCTGCGATAGACACACACATTAGTTTAATGAAATGTGTACAGACTGTAACTGCAGTAATAGGGGGCTGATGCGCTCAAGGAGGGCTGCACAGACGCAATCAGAGAGAAAGAAAGAGAGAGAGCATAAACTTATGCCACTTATCTGCATTCAAGCAGAAAGGTGATCAATGAACAATCGATTGCAGTCCAATCATAGACCATCATAATCCATTAGCATCTCACCGCAACACCATTCTGAATTACACAAGTTATTACCCGCATCAGTATTCGCATCTACCAGTTACTGACCTTCCCTGTGAGACACCATCCCTCATAAAAACACAATTCATACAAGACATGAAATTGAAGACGAAGTGTCATTTTTTTCAGTTTAAATACATTCTCCTATTTCAGCCTAAAAGTCAGTCAATACTGTGGCTTTGTGGTGCTTTTAAAACATTGCCCTGTTTGTTTGAGCATCACGACCAGTTCAAAACAGCAGCATTAGCCCCTTTCACACATAACAGCCTTTTCCAGCGCTGAGAAGACGATCATACTTGACTATCTAGAGGAAGTAAAAGTCGTAACAAGGTTTCCATAGGTGAACCTGTGGAAGAATCATTAACGAAGGCTCCGTGTGGCGAGAAGCTGCCCAGAGCGGCCGGAAAAACGATGCTGAGGCCGAGGCGGGGGTGGTGGCATCCCCCCGCCCGAGGCGAACCCCGGTTCGTCCTCACTGAGCGAGGTCACCTGTACCCTCGGTGCGCTGCGGGCGGCCGGTGTGGGCGAGGGTGAGCGACCTCCGGCGCGACCACAGCCACGCTGCGTCGTCTACACCTTCGAGCGCCCGGCCTCTGACGCGCCGCCCCCGGCGGGTACCCGCCTGGCGGGCCTCCTCCTCCCCCTGGAGGCGGCCCGCTGTGGGTTCAAAGACCCCAAGCAATGCATAATTCAAAGAGACTCTACACTGTCAGTTAAGAGTTAAACTTCTGGTACACCGAGTCACGTGATACAACAGTATGACGTCAATTTCCGTGAAGCCCTCATACGGGCACACCAACAAAAGTGCCTCTGGTAAGAAACATATTTAAGTTGTTTGGTTGTAAAGAGTAGCGTCTCTAGTTTCGTTTGATATGCCGCTTTAAAACATCCATTCATTTTTCACGCTTCAGCACGCTGATAAACATGAAGTCCACATATGTGGAAAATGGGACCTTAAAAGTTTGAATAACACATCTGTTGGTAATGTCACTTCATTTGAATATTAATTGTTTTATTTTATCGCTGTATAATACGGTTCTATTCGTTAAGATTAGTAAATGCATTCCTATATATTTATTGTGCATTTTCACATTGAGAATAAATGTATTCATGCAAAAGCTGATAAATGTTGCTTTCAGAGGCTTTATATGGAGTTAGGATGAAAAAAGGTGCATTTCAAACTGTTCTGAGACCAGTGCAGACAGACAGCACACTGGAGGTTAAGTCATTCACTAAATTCAACTAGATTCAGAATTTTATAATGCAACATTTTATTTTAACATGATTGGCAGTGATTTGATGATGTTGGTCATTACTTTAAATTTCAACTTTCTATTACTGACTTTCTATTGCTTGGTATTACTTAAAATTTCACAAATTAGTCCTGCTATCCACATATGTGGACATACATTTTTTAGGAAAACTATTTGCTCTAGAATTGTTGTTTTTTGCATGTTTTTTAGGTGCTACTAGTTACAAATCAGAAAAAGGGAAATTGAAAATGCACACAGCAGTCACGCTCAGCTCTCAGGAGGTTCATCTCGTCTCAGACCAAGACTTTCAAAATTAAGCTTTGAAAATCCATTATAAAAACACTAATTATTACATGTTTAAAAGTGAAATAAAAATGAACCATTTCAATATTTATTGTGTGAAAAAGATTTCTATACATATTGTCCCACTTGTGCCGTCAATTCCACCACACCAAACAATTTTGCCCCCAACGTTTTTTCAGAAGTCAGTGCACTTGTTAAACAAGCGGACAAAAGTGTCAGTGAAGAGATGAAATATGAGACGAGAGAAATATCACTTTTTATTGGCCGTCATTTCTAATCAAGCTGTAAATTGCCAAATAATACATAAAGTGTGAAATATGATTTAATAGTGTGTATTTAGGATAGATAAAAATGTTAGCTATGAAATTAGCCTTAAGACAAATAAGTCAATCATTTTATTAAATAAATAAATTAAAAATGTCATTTCCATCAGCGTCATTTCCAGCACAGAACTCTATTAAACACAATACAGAATAAGAGATGTGTTGGAAATTAATTTTCCTGACTTGAATGACATAAATCTGCTGTGATGCATGAACACACACTGATGGACATTGTGAGGAGACAAATTAAATCAACTAGTGAGAGTGTGAGAAGTGCTTTAAAAAGACTTTCCTTTCTACAAGTCCATTGTGATAAAAGTGCCCGAGGTTGACGAAGTCCAACTACACCTAAGCCCCCACTTCACACTTTTTGTGAAATAATCATCAGTTTTTATAACTGAATAAATGCGTTAATCACAAGCGATAATCAGTAAATCATTTAGGACTACTGCACAAATGTTGTTACCTAATTAATGCTAATGAACCAAGCTGTTCATGTTTATAACGAGCCCACCCCCCTCACATCACATTAGATCTCTGAATATTGAATATCTGAAAAGTAGTAATGAAAAAATATCACTACATAGAATTTTCTGTTGAGTAACAGCTCGTCTCTCACGGCTAAATGAAACGGCAACATTATGAGTGTGTAATCGGCACAGATTTGATTTGTAATACAGCGACTCAGCAGACGAAACCTCATTCACATTACACAGGAATGTAAAACACCCCTCACACACACTCATTTAATACAATATGCCCCATTCTGACAAAACGCATCATCTGAGTTCTATAAAATTTGGGTGTCTCAATGAGGTGAGAGAGAGAGAGACTTGAGATGGTTGTGCTGCTGTCAGCTGCATTCTAATGTCTGATGATCACATCTGCTTCTAAAATGTCAAGTGCATTTCCATTTAAAGTGCTTGCTTAAACATCCATGAAGAGGGACACGTTTAGTGCAGAACGCCATGATCAGAGAGTCTCTCAAGACCACCGGCCAAAAGAAAATTCCCTGCACTCCCCTCAGTGTCTGCTGCATGTTTAGACAATACTGCTAATGCTGCGATTCACCCTGAAGACAGAAGCCCACCACAGACTCTTGAGAGCAACAACAACACACACACACCGATTCAGTCCATATTACACCATTTAAAAGTAAAAACAAACAAACTCCAATTTGAACAAACAAAATTAAATTATCACCTGCGAAATTCAGTTTATCAGTTGGTCGCTGCGTCACAGTGTTTACTCTCTTAACCCTTGTGCGACCTTCGGGACATTTTTGTCTTTTTCATTATTGTTTTTTCGATCATTTTGGCTGTGTTAATGCCAACGGCATACATTTAGCCTAAGGTGTGTATTTTGGGGGGAATTTTGATATTTCAACCTCATTCCTATAATACATCTATAATACACTGTGTACACAAAATAGTTCCACTCAGGACCTTCAGGACAAAAATGTCCCCATTGAAACCCATTAAAACTGCAATATTTGATCCCAGTGCCATTAAAGCATAAAATCATGAATTCTATGATATTATGCTTTCATTCTGGAGTCCTGGCTTCAACATTTACATTTAATGTTTTTCACCAGATGGCGCCATTTTTCTCATGTTTAGCCTATGGAGCATATACAAGCTTTTCCTCTATTCTCTGTTTGCTGTATTATAGAGCACTGCAGGACAACTGAATAAATGATGCAGATAAAATTGTGTGTGTGTGTTGGTATGGATGTCAGAGTGTGTTTTGTATGTGTGTATTGAGAAATTTGTGTGTGTGTGTGTGTGTGTGTGTGTGTGTGCGTGTGTGTGGGTGTGTGTGTGCGTGTAAAAAAACAACAGTGGCATTATGTAAACAAACTGGCATTTAAAGGGTTAAAATCCTGAAAATGAATATTTGGTAGTTATGATCAGGACTGATGCTGGTTAAAAAATCTAAATCAGTGAAAGTGGAAAATAATATTAATATATAATATTTTTATGGACGTTTTTTGACGCGGACATTTTTTGTCGTCTAAGGTCCCGAGTGTGAGTTTTGTTTTTGTTTTTAAATCTGACACTGCACAAAAAATAATAATGCATCAAAATCAATGTTGTTGCTAATCATTGACATATCCCAGACAGTGATAATCCCCCCAGAAATAAATAAATAAATAAATAAATGTTCCCCTTCGAATTAAGTATATGGAAAATAATTAATTTTTGTTGGGGGGGGGGGGTTTTCATAAAAAAAAAAAAAAAAAAAAAACAGTGGCATTATATAAACAAACTGGCATTTAAAGGGTTAAAATCCTGAAAATGAATTAATATTTGGTATTTATGATTAGGACTGATGTTGGTTAAAAACATCAACCCATTGAAAGTGGAAAATAATATTAATATATAATATTATTATGGCAGTTTTTGACGTGGATATTTTTGTCCTCTAAGGACCTCTGAGTAATTTTTTGTTTATTGACACACAAGGGTTAAGGAGGTCACACTACCAACAGATTACTTATAATTCACTTTGAACATTAAACTGAGATACAAGAAAGTATTTTCACATTGAAAAAAAAATAGGTCTACACACATCAATTTTTGCCAAAGAAAGTAAAATTCAAAATACTACAACTTTACTATCTGCCTTATTCAAAGTATACGGCATATTTTATTTTAGGGACGTCATGATCACTCATTTGATTACTTGATTAAAACAGTTCCATGATTACAAAATTGCCTAATCGACCAATCGAAGTCAGAAGTGACGCATTATTTCCTCAAGGAACTGAATGTCCAGTTATTTAAGGGCAATTTACTTGATACGTGACAAGCTTTTGTGATCTGGGCAAGAGAGCGAAAACACGTATCTCTAAATAATGTGTTTACTGTTAATATTGTATTCTGTGTTGTATAGTTATAGTGACAGTTTTAAAAAACGACAAAAAATGGCTTTTATATCTCCATTAAATAGTTTAACCAAGAACTCAATAAACATGATTGGTGGCCACACTAAAAAAAAAAGTTTTGAATTTACATGATTGAATTATTCCTGTTGGTTTAGCTCATTAATTCTTTGTCAGAAAACAATTATATATTATATATACACACGTTATTTTGACAATTAAATTGTTATTTTTAAATTACCGAATTAATCAGCCTTAAAGTGATCTACGTCCCTAACATGATTCATTTCTCCAGTTTTATATAATATATTTTAACGTCAGACTTTCATGTCAATTGATTTATGTTAGGCTAGTTGGCTAACTTTTGGCCATCAACAGCATAAATTAGCATGCTAAATGCTAAGCAGTAATTGCCCAGGCTTTTCCCCACCTCTCTAGATTTGGGGAGGGGGACAAGGAGAGAAAAAAAAAAAAAAAAAAAAAGAGGAGATGGAAAGGGCAAGGCGGAGCGACAGTGAGAGAGAGGAGAGAGAGAAAAAAAACTTGCTCGCCGGTTCCCAGACACGCCGTCGCCTGGTCCTCGATCACTCCTCCACCCTCTGGCGGATGGAACGCCCCTCCGCATTTTGGCGGTTGGTAGGGAGCCCCTCCTCCCCTCGTGGATGGCGGCCATTCCTCCACGTCCAGGCGGCTGGCAGCGACTACTCCGTCCCCCTGTGGACGGCAACGTCTGCTCCTTTGGGCGGATGGCAGTGGCGAGGACTCCACGTCAGCGCATCCCTCCTCCTTCCCAGGCTTCGGCACTAATGTAACAAGGTTAACAATGGGTGGGAACCGGCTGAATGGTCGAAATAATATTTAATGAAACTAAAAGACACATAACACAAACACACACAAGGCAGATGCGTGTGGCTCTCTCTCTCTCGAACTGCCGCATCCCGCTGCACTTGTCCCTCTCCTCGGCTGGGCGTGCGTAGTCATGGTCCGGCCCCACCCTCCTCCTCATCACACTCCTCCCTCTTTGGCCTCAGGACGGGGAACCCCCGGCATGACGTACATCACCCTCTTTCCAGCCCTTCTGGCCCAGCCTGCCGGCAGGCTTTTCCCTGCTTCTCTAGAGCTGGGGAGGGGAACAAGGGGAGGGAAAAACAAAAACATAAAAATGAGGAGAAGGAAAGGGCAAGGTGGAGTGAAAGTGAGAGAGAGAGAGAGAAAAACTTGCTCGCCGGTTCCCAGACACGCCGTTACCTGGTCCTCGATCACTCCTCCATCATCTGGTGGACAACAACAACTCCTCCCTGGGTGGACCGGAGCAAGTCCTCCGACCCCTGGAGGATGGAACACCCCTCTGCGTTTTGTCGGCCGGTAGGGAGCCCCTCTGCCCCCGGCAGTGGCTCCACCGCTCCAGGCAGCCGGCAGCGACTCTTCCGTCCCCCAGCGGACGGCCGCGGCTGCTCCTTTGGGTGGATGGCAGTTGCGAGGACTCCACGACAGCGCATTCCTCCTTCCCAGCTTCAGCACCAATGTAACAAGTTTAAAAATGGGAAAGGAGGAGGCGGGAACCGGCTGAACGGTCAAAATAATAATGAAACAAAAAGACACAAACACACACACGGCAGCTGCATGTGGCTCTCTCTCTCTCAAACTGCCACATCCCGCTGCACTTATCCCTCCCCTTGGCTGATTAGCCCGATTGGGGGCCAGGCGTGCGTAGTCTTGGCCCGGCCCGGCCCTCCTCCTCATCACATGCGTTAAACTAGTTAATGATAAAAGTAGATCTTGCATTACCTGGAGAAGCCGATGACTGTCAGCTTGAATTATATACATTTTTATATTTTAAATCTGCTTTGGGTGTCTGTTGTTTTTAGATGTAGTTTGCACGGTTGTTTTGTTGTTCTTGTTATTCAATCGTAGAGTACATAAAACCTTTGGCTAATTAATGCATTTTAGCCAAACGTGACTTCAACACAGACAAAACTGCACAATTGGAGTTAAATAATTTTCCGATTACTCGATTAATCGTTAGAATAATTGTTAGACTACTCGATTACAAAAATAATCGATAGTGACAGCCCTAATTTTATCTGACAAAAACAAAGCCATGAGTGACTGACATACAATGCATGTAATATGTCCTACTGTTGTGTATCTTTGTGTCCATAGTTTCATGAAAAAACATTTCGATGTGACTGAACCAGGCCAGCGTGGATAACTGTTGATGTTCTCCCTTGATATTGTGATGATGATAATGTTTAATTTACAAGAAAATTATTTTTTTTTGGGTGGATCAACTGCATGCCATTTTTGTTTTGTCGGTTACACATCCTAAACAAGCAAACAACTTCCTGAATTTCTTTATAGCTGTTTCATACATCAGTAAATCAACATTAGTAAGCAACAGATTTCTTTGTGATTGGTTACAATGCACAACTGCTGCACAAACACAAGTTGCATTGAATATATTGATGCAACAGGAATATACCTACAGTGCATGAACTGCTGAAGTTGACACTTTTCACGATTAGTTACATGTGGCAGCTGTAACTGTAATCTTGATTATTTAGTTGATTAATTGTGCAGCCCTACCAACAATATTAAAACAGCCATGTTTCAGTGCCTCACATTATATATGGCGTCTACCATGACTAAGGTCTACAGTGAAAACAAAAAACAGCCTTGCACAAATATAAAAGATTACAGCATGATTAGACAGGACAAATGCCATAGAATAACCACAGTATTTAAATTAAGATCATTCATGTTTGAATGTAACAAGTGCTTTATTCTGTGAACAACACAGACCTGCACTAACTCAAGTCTCTGCATGTAATGCAAAGAATCTCATCCGTATTCAATCACATACGCGTCCTCTGCCACCTTTTCTTGAGGCCCGTAAACAACATAAATGATGCGTTGTGTTGAAACATCATAAGAGAGATTTATTGAATGACACATTCATGCATCAGCTGTCTCATTTGATACATTCTATTTAATTAGTTTGCTGATGCAGAAATGCTTGTCGTGATGAAAAGGTAAAGGAACACTTGCACGCTCCATAAATAACCGCATAACGACAGGAGTTTAATGTTCAATTAGATTAAAAGGGTCTGAGAAACAATAGTGAGACGCGGTGCATTGAAGACGTGTCACTCACAGATGCCTTAAGAGGCATTGATGGAAACCAAACGGATTCATTAGTTCCATCAAAACAAAACTTCTCAACCGCTCTGACCACTGTGAAGTGAGTGAGTGATAGTGTGCCTGAATAAGGATACACTCACAACTGACTACTGTCGGAAGCACTGAGTCCAGTAACAAGTGCATTTACATGTATGCAACACCTACTGCTGCATCTTACTTCTCGCATTCACACTGCAGCTGAATCCAGTGTCACTCCACTTCTTGATTCATTTGATCTTGCTGTTCACACAGACTTCAGTTATATGCAGGAGAGACAACAGCCAAATTCACTCCTGAAACAATCGAGTAGTGACAACCGCATTTGGGTGTTTCTTCAGTTTTGAGCACTTTTATCACTGTGGACTTCTAGAAAGTAAAATCTCATTAAAACGTTCTTCACACTCTGACTAGTTGAGTTCATCTGTCTACTAACAAAGTCCATCAGTGTGTGTTCATGCATCACAGGAGATTTATGTCATTCAAGTCATGCAAATTCAAATTCTGTATTGTGTTCAATAAAATTATGTTCTGGAAATGATGCTGGAAATTGAAATAAAATGCACGACTCCTTGCTAAGGTTAATTTCATAGATTACATTTTGTGCATCCTAAATACACACAATTAAGCAATGTTTTCACACTTTTGCATAGTTTTTCAAAATTGCAGTTTGATTGTAAACGACTCGTGATATTTCCCTTGATTTGTCTTTGTTTCGTCTCATATTTCATCTCAAGCATGCTCATCACTGACACTTTTGTCCACTTGGTTAACAAGTACACTAACTTTAAAAAAAAAAGTACTTTAAAGCTTTAAAAAAATTACGCCACAACTGTGAGACAGTCGTGACTTTATAAAAATGTATAGAAATACATTTCACACAATCAATATTGAAATAGTTTATTTTACTCTTTGTTTAGATTATCATATTTTTAAACATGTAATAATTTGTATTTTTATAACTTATTTTCAGGGGTAAGACTAAAACAGTCAAATCTGTATATATAAATAAATAAATGATGAATGCCTGGTGACATTTTTCCAATTCAGTTTTAATGTGACCATCATAGAACAGAAATAAAAAAGATAAAATCTGTTTTTAACAAAAATCCCGAAATGGAAGAAATCAAGCAAGTCTCATAGAATGAACGTTACTATAACTACATTTTTGCGAAGTGACTTTTACGTGCCGTGTTCTGCTTTTTGTTGCAGTTTCGTGGTGAAATGAACACTAGAGGCGCTACAACAACTGTGTGCTTTATTCACTTTCACACAAGGGCGTAGCAGCCGCAGTCTTTAAAAAGGTGATTTTTGTCTCCCGCACTTTTCCAAGCTAAACCCATACCGAGTCCAAATGGTGGATTTGTATACAGTATTCTTTGCGTTTTGTTACTTTGGGCTGATTGAGCGACCATCCAGCCAATCACAGAAGAGTTTCATGAGCCGAAACAATCCTTATGTTATAGTCCATCAGTCAGACAGTCTAATCAACGCCGCTCCGTTCATTTCTACAAAGCTGCTTTCAACAATGCTCATTTATCCATGTTTTTTATCAGCACTGATGTTGATCTAAATGAATAATCTAGAGATGAGGAACACACAAACGAGAGTTATTTATCAGTATATCGTTCTTGATTGGCAGCATTACGTGAAATGCACTGCAGAAAAAACAAAGGATAATTCTTCTTTTAAACACACATTATAAGCAGAGTTATATCAGCACATGAGTCTTTATTAAGTTATGCTTATGTTTGTGAGGTAATAGTTTGATCGGTTGTTTTTGCCAGTTTAAGCCGATTACTAGATCTGTGTTAAATATGTAAAGCTATTTTTAATATCAGCTCCTGTTTTTTACCTCTATGTTGGTATCGAAACTGTAATAAATAAGATAGATCTGCTGTGTTCTTAAAACACTTATGCATTTTACTGAAGTGAATATATATGTAGACACGCTTTTTTATACATGAAAACACACGGATGTTATTGAAACTCATTATAATTATTATAAGACTATTATTGTTGTCTTCTGATAAAAGTCATGCTCAGCAGTTCACAAACTGCAGGGAAATTATAGATTTGCTTTGATCTTGTAATGCATAAAACCTCTACTGAAGTCTCTTTGTAGGTCTGTAGATATACACATTTTA